>NC_072832.1:26707500-26922500 GCF_027744805.1 Dunckerocampus dactyliophorus | reverse complement strand
AGTGTAAAGAATGGCCATGATAGTACTACTACTACTACTACTACTACTACTACTACTACTACTACTTTGCTCATGCAGTCACATTCATGTCTTCTTGCTTTAAAATACAATTTGTAATATACACCTATTGGCCACTTCATCAGGAACACAACAGGATTCAAAACATGAAGCGTACAAGAAAATATGCCATAGAAAAAATACTACTGCTTATTTTGTGAGTGACATGGCCAGGACGCGGTACTTGAAAGAAATAAAGCCCCTAAGAGCTTCAAACAAACAATTCCATTAGAGCCTTTGCCTCGCCATCTCTTCAAACTATCTTCTAAAAGGATGAAACAAAGACACAAGATGATGATCGAGCACTTTGTCGTACTTAAACAGCAGCCAAAGAGCCTCTCTGCTTTACTTTAGGAGCTCACCCGCCACCCCGGAGCTCTCCATGGTGCTGAACAAGCCCAGGCCGTCCTGTTTAAAAGCTAACACGTGGTCAATGGATTCCACCTCTCAAACGAGCAGCGTGGACGCCATCGCCTTGTTGGGACCTCACGTTCACATGCACACGCCACACACCTTGAAATGTTACAATAATACCGTATGTACTGTATCGATACTGTATATTTATTAACTATTTCAATGTCAGCCTTCAAGACATATGTACACACGCTCTAGCCATAACATATGTACACATATGTACAAACGCTCTAGCCACAACATATGTACACATATGTACACATATGTACACACGCTCTAGCCACAACATATGTACACATACTGTATGTACACATATGTACACACGCTCGAGCCACAACATATGTACACATATGTACACATATGTACACACGCTCTAGCCACAACATATGTACACATATGTACACATATGTACACACGCTCTAGCCACAACATATGTACACATATGTACACATATGTACACACGCTCTAGCCACAACATATGTACACATATGTACACATATGTACACACGCTCGAGCCACAACATATGTACACATATGTACACATATGTACACACGCTCTAGCCACAACATATGTACACATATGTACACATATGTACACACGCTCTAGCCACAACATATGTACACATATGTACACACGCTCGAGCCACAACATATGTACACATATGTACACATATGTACACACGCTCTAGCCACAACATATGTACACATATGTACACATATGTACACACGCTCGAGCCACAACATATGTACACATATGTACACATATGTACACACGCTCTAGCCACAACATATGTACACATATGTACACATATGTACACACGCTCGAGCCACAACATATGTACACATATGTACACACGCTCGAGCCACAACATATGTACACATATGTACAACATATGTACACACGCTCTAGCCTTTAAGAAGAACTGCATTGTGGCAAGTTGAGTGGTGTGGTCTTCTGCGCCCTGATTGGCTGGAGACAATCTCCTGTTGTGGACATGGCCACACATGGCTAGCAAACTAGCTAACCGTGTGAGCTGCTTGCTAACCGCCAAAACTGTAAAAAATAGAAGGAACAGAAGAAGCCGACTGTGCAACTCCGACCGTGCGACTCCGAACGTGCACGGTCGCAAGCCCTCCCTCCACAACACCAACGAAAAGCAGGACCCCCGGACACGCCGCAGCAAGGCAGAAGCCACGCGGCTGCAGGGCGCCACCACGGAACAAACGAATCCTCGGCCCACGGAGGACGAGGAGGAGGAGGAGTAAAACACGAAGGCATGAGCAACACGCTTCAACAAGGACATAAAAACGCAAAGCGTGAGTCACTTAATTATTTCTTGTGTCCAACCTACTACGTTGATCATTAAAATTCAAACGGAATATGAACTTAAGAGTGTGTTTAAACAGGAGAGACCTGAGAAAATGTTCATGCCTCTTTGAGAAAAGTGTATAAAGTGTAAGGGGAGGGCTTTTACAGCCTTAAAACTACTGGCTACTTCGCGGATTTCACTTATTGCGGGCTATTTTGGGAACCTATCCCCTGCGATACTGGCAAATAATCAAATAATCATGTAAAAATAATCAAATGAAATGGGCAAAATCTATTTTCTAACTTAAACTCCGACCTTTCGGTTCATTAGGAAAGAAAGGAAATAATAATGGTTAGAATTACATATAACAAAACAAGCCTATCATTTCATTTTAAGTATTACAAACATTTTTAAAAACCCTGTCAAATTATAAATAAATATATTCAGTATCATAAATTATCATGAGTAGAGTTTAGAAGTTCTTAAAGTAGTAAGACCTGTAAATCAATTATAATAAATAATAATTATATTATTATTATATCATGTAAACAATTTAATTTTTTCTGGGATTACATTTCTGACTTTCCAATATTTTAGATACCCAAATTATAACACTGAAAACAGTTAATAAAATATAATTGTATTATTTTATTATTATATACTGTACTGTAAATTCTGGTGTATAAGCTGCACCCACTAAATTTAGAGGAAAAAACAGATTTGTACATATATAAGCCACACGTGTCCGAGTCACAATATGGCTCATTGTGGCAAGCATGAGTCCATGAGGACCAATCAGCTCTTTACTTGACAGGAGCCAATCATGAGCTATGAATAAACTCACAACGAGCTTGTCAACCCATTGGAAATTGCGGGAAGTCATCACTCAATATAACAGTCTGACTCACGGTGTCATCTTCCAAAGAATTCTAAACTCATCACACAGCAATTTAACACTCAAACGGTACACCTCAGGAATAAACAAACATGTGTCAATATGAGTTTAAAATGAAAAAAACTATTTTAACGTTTTCCCGTAATGCATGTCGTCTGAGCAGAGCATTTCATTGGAGGACAAGCGGCATAGAAAATGGATGGATGATGCTGCAATGCTGCTTCTGTCCACCAGAGAGAGCCAGTGGAGCCCAGAGCCTAGAGGGAGGCTGACATCACTGCAGCACCCCAGCAGGCACCAATGAATGCTTTGCTTCGACGCAAGGCATTATGTGGAAACTTTAAAAAATTTTCTTAGGTTTCCCTTTTGAGTGTTAAGTTGCTGTGTGATGATTTTAGCATTCTTTGTAAGACGACACCATGATTCAGACTGTTATATTGAGTAACGACCTCCAGCAAATTCCAGTGGGTTGATAAGCTTGTCCTGAGTGCAATGATAGCTCGTGATTGGCTCCTGCCAAAGAAAGAGCAACCGTCTCCTCACTGACTCGCCAGTGGCACAGAATTTAAAGAATTACTAGTAGTTCTGATGTAAAGGAGATGTCACGAGATTAGAACATAGCCGTAAATTAGCCGCACCGCTGTATAAGCCGCAGGGTTCAAAGTTTAAGAAAAAAGTAGTGGCTTATACACCAGATATTACGGTAATTTTATCAATATCAAATATTGATGATAGCAAAAAGTGGTTGAGTAAAAACCATCAGTGTATCAGAGTAGAATATCTCCAAGTATTTCAACTGAATAAAAACTACTATATAGACTGATGGGTGGATAGGCAGACAGATGGACGGATGAATGGATGGATGAATGGATAAATAGTCTTGTGTCTAAGGAGGCTACCAGGGGAACGGAACATGGCGTGAGCATTCAGAGCACACGCATCACGCCAGTGGTACACATCATCCATCCATCCATCCATCCATGGTGATGAATCCATGCGCATCATCTGCTGCATGATGTCTGCGCATGCTGTCGTTGGTGGCTTTACGCTCGACGCATGGCCGCGTCATCTTACACAGCTCAGCTCGTGTCGCTCTCAAATTGGCCCGCGCGCTTTCCGCCTTGCAAGATTTCACAGCTTTCGGAGAACTTGAGCAAGATGCGAAAGCGTCCCTCTTTAGCAGGCATGTAATTGACAGCCGGGTTGGTGGTGCCGTGCAAGCATTCTGGTACATGTCAGGAGAAGGAGTCAGGAGGTAATGTCAGTGTGTAGCGGGCGCACTAACTTTGCCTCAGTGGTGTTTGGCTGCCATTCATGGCCTGCTTGGTAGCTACTGCACTGCTGATGGAAGATACTTTGCTCCTGTAGCGGTTGCTCCTGCTTCTGCAGGTGCAGCCAACAACAATGTTATGATATCTTCTATAGATTCGTTTTAATAACAACTCCATTCACATCATGATTCCCATGATTTGTTCATTTAGAACGACACGATCCGAAACGTTTCAGTAACGTTTTAGCCAAAAATTCACCCAGTGTGACTGTGAAATAAACACCTGGCTACACCTGACAGTGCAGGTGAAGTAGATTCCCGTTGTTAACCTTGATGTTAACTAGCGCTGCTGCTGCAGCGGGAACGAGCGTTGCCTGGATGGCCAGCGTTGTGTGAAATCCCATGGCGCCGTAGTAGGTGGTCGGAGAGATTTGTCGTGTTGCCGTGGTTTTTTACGGCAGCAACTTATGTAAAGCATCTCCCTCTTTACAAAAGCCAAAGTGTTTCCACACACTGGACCACAATGGTGAATTAATTAGTTCTTGCTCACCCGCTTGTGAATTAAAATACAAACAGTATTAACAATTAGAGAAAAAAAAGTAACTTGTATTATGTATTTTATGATTTATATTTTATTTATTTTTATACTTTTAATAGAAAGATCTCCCCAACTTTGTCAAGATCCTCACTAAAAATTATGGAAAATTTGGTAAACTAATAAAGACTCGTAATAAGCACAATTACTGTAATTACAAAACTAATTGGATTGGTTATGAAAACAGAACAGAAAACTAAACAAATTTTAAAAAAATAATAATTATAATTATAATAAACAGCAGCCAGTGCTCATAATAAGCACAATTAAATACAATTGCACACCAAAACTGATTGGACTGGTTTTATCAGCAAGGTGTTTGTATTTAAAAAAAAGTTTTAATATTTTATTATTGATTTTTTAAAATTATGGCTTGTGTTTAATTTTTCTTTAATAATTCATTTTTAAGACAAATTTGATCAAAGAATGTGTTCCAGATCTGAAACAAAATTGTATGGAGAATTATGTATTTAATGTTTTTGCACACATTAACGCCACAAATAGATTTAGCGTTCCCTGTTCACACCAGAGAATAAGAAGATGCAGCAGGAGGGATCAGGGTTGCCAACTTTGCGAGTATTCAGGCCCGTCTTTCTAAAAAAACAACAAGCGACAAATCTAGTGAAGAGGCTTTTGGTGACTTTTAGCACGTATCGCTCTTCTCAACAAGCAGCGAGTGCTGCTGTGGGCCCCTCCCCACGGGCGGCTCCGTCTTGCTTGTGAAATTAAAAGAAATGACTAAATTAACTGACAGAAGAAAGTTCATTTGTGGTTCTAAACATATTTGTTTTGCTTTTCTTGGACTTTTACAGACTTGCTGCCAATTGGACAAGGCCGATTATGCAAATTTGACAATTACGCCCCCCCGGCCCCCCACCACTGCCACAAGTACACTGCAGTCCTGTGAGAAACACTGTTATTCATTATTTATTCATTATTTTGAACCAAATGAACTCTGTTATTCTTAGCCTATTGGAATAATATGATCTATTCTCGGCGAGGGGGCGGGGTCAGCATTACAGGATGGTTGGCAAGCGGACAAAAACCAACTCCAGCTGGCATGCTTGGATTGACTTATTTAACGGAGGTTAACCCAAACAGGTTGCTCGAGCACTTAGTGGCCGTGACGACTGTCATAACCTTCCGAGAGCGAGCGCTGCTCACGTTGCTAAGAGAGAGCCAACCTGGAAATAGGAAGCACAAGCGTCCCCCACTGAGATCTTTGAAGGTCACCGCCGTGCGTGCCCTGCACACACAACCTCCCAGTCTACCGTCTCCGTACTGCACGGCACGCGCAGCTCAAGGGCCGAGGTGTGTGATCACCACAGCCAGAAAAGGGAAACAGCCCACCAGAGCCGAGCACGGCAGGGATGTCCGGCGCTAACAGTTCGTGCAATTGTACGCTGGGGGAGGTGTCTTATTTGGAACTGTTTTGCTCGCCATAGGTTGCAAATCAGCCTTTAAATAAACATTGCCGCGAAAAGAAATATACAGTATATACACTAATCCCTCGTTTATAGCGGGTAATTGCTTCCAGACCTGACCGCGTTGAATGAATTTCCCCGATATAGGATTCAATGTTAATAAATGTTAATAAATCTATTTTCGTAGAGCATAGAATACCTGTTTATGACTTTCTAAATACAGTTTTTAACATTATTAGAGCCCTGTAGACATGAAGTAACACCCCTATAGTCACCTTCACACTCCTATTCATTTAGTATGTTTACATGCAGTCAAATAACCCTATCATAACTGCAATATTAGCAATAGCCCGGTCGCACACGGCCATGTAAACACCAACTACCCTTTTGAAAAAACGCAATATGCTCATATTCCGTTTTTCTCTGTGCGTCAAGACGTCTGTGTTTTTTTTTGTTGTTTGTTTTACTTTTCATATCACGCAAGTAAACGTGTTATTCCGAATGTTATCAATCTTAACCCGAATGTTGACTGCATGTCAACGTAGTGATTGTTCACACCACATTGCAACTCCCATGCTGCAGGGACTCGGGACGGCCGCTAGCTCGCAAGCTAGCGAGGTAGCAAGCTAGCAAGGTAAGACGTTTTATCTCAAGTTGTAAAATAAAAAGTGTTAAATGCTCACACAGTAAGAGATGCTTTTTATTGGACACATTGGACACACGGTTGGCTTATGTCACCGCCATTGTGTGTTAGCTTAAAACTCACAAAAACACTTTTGCTGTTAATAGCTTTTATTTCTTTTGTATTGTTTTATTTGATTTAATTCACAAATTTATAACCTCTCTGTTTAAAAACGGCAAGAACATTTGATGCAATTCTTTTGGAAGCTTCAAGCAACTGTTAGCCATGGTCCAGGCGCTAGCTAACAAGCTAGCAGCATGCAAGGTAAGTAGGGTAAGTACAACCAAACCTTTTTTTTTTTTTACCTTTTTTGTAACGCCCCCGTTTTGGTATGATTGGACAGAAATTTTTACCCAAATTTTGCCTCTATGTTTGTACGCTGTGTGGGTTATCGTGCGAAACTGCGTTTGTCAAACTGCCCTGTACTGTATCATTTCGCAGAATCGAGTGCCCAAACAAAGTATTAAAAAACTACATTTCTTCAGCAGAAAAGTGCAGCGCAAAGCCCAAGCACAGCACAGAGGTTATGTTTTTGCTGGGGTTAATCGGTTTGTCTATTTGTGTTCAAAATAACTTGAAAAGTTTTGAATGGATTTGGATAAAAATTTTCTGTAATTGTCGGAAATGGGATATGGAAGAACTGATTAAATCTTGTGGGTGATTCTGATCACCGTCAGGATCCAGCAGCCGCCGTCTCAGGAGAGGGAAGCAGTGCATGGTCAACACCGTGTATGGTGGGGATGGTGTGCTGCTGACCTCCACTCGAGATGTTGTGGGCTGGTGGAAGGATTACTTCGAAGACCTCCTCGATCCCACAGACACGTCTTCCAATGAGGAAGCAGTGCCTGGGGACTCCAAGGTGGAGCCAAGGTGGTTAAAAAACTCCTTGGTGGCAGGAGATCCTTAAGGCCCTGGATGCTGCAGGTGTGTTTTGGTTGACACGAGTCTGCAGCATCGTATGGACATCGTTGGCGGTGCCTCTGGACTGGCAGACCAGGGTGGTGGTCCCCTATCGTGGGATCATACTTCTCAGCCTTCCTGGTCAAGTCTATTCAGGGGTTCTGGAGAGGAGGATCTGCCGGATAGTTGGAGCTCAGATTCAGGAGTGTTTTGTGGACTTGGAGAAGGCATTTGACCGTGTTCTTCGAGGCATTCTGTGGGGAAAATGGGGTACCGGACCACCTGTTTGGTTCGCATTACCGGCAGTAAGTCGGACTCGTTTCCCGTGAGGGTTAGACTCCACCAGGGCTGCCCTTTGTCACCGATTCTGTTCATTACTTTTATGGACAGAATTTCTAGGCGCAGCCAGGGCATTGAGGGGTTCCGGTTTGGATGCTGCAGGATTGGGTCTCTGCTTTTTGCAGATGATGTGGTCCTGCTGGCTTCATCGAGTTGTGACCTTCAACTCTCACTGGATCGGTTCACATCTGAGTGTGAAGTGGCTGGGATGAGAATCAGCACCTCCAAGTCCGAGTCCATGGTTCTCGCTCAGAAAAGGGTGGAGTGCCATCTCCGGGTCCAGGATGAAATCCTGCCCCAAGTGGAGGAGTTTATGAGGGAGCTGAGCCGAAAGGCAAAGCTCTCAATTTACCGGTCAGTCTACATTCCTACCCTCACCTCACCTATGGTCATGAGCTTTTTGGGTTGTGACCGAGAGGACAAGATCGCGACTACAAGCGGCCGAAATGAGTTTTCTCCGTAGGGTGGCTCTCCCTTAGAGATAAGGTTATCTGGGAGACGCTTGGAGTTGAACCGCTGCTCCTTCACATTGAGAGGAGCCAGATGAGGTGGCTTGGGCATTTGGTCAGGATGCCCCCCGGACACCCTCCAGGGGAGGTGTTCAGGGCACAATGAACCGGTAGGAAGACCCAGGACATGTTGGAGATACTATGTCTCTCAACTGGCCTGGAAACGCCTCGGGATCCGCCGAGAGGAGCTGGATGAAGTACCTAGGGGAGAGCGAAGTCTGGGCTTCCCTGCTTAGGCGGATAAGCGGAAGAAGATAGGTAGACAGCTACAAATTCCTGGGTGTTCACCGTAACAACAAACTGGGCTGGTCCGTCAACACCCACGCCCTCTACAAGAAGGGCCAGAGTCGCCTCCACCTGCTGAGGAGACTGAGGTCCTTTGGTGTGTGCAGGACTCTTTTACGGACCTTTTATGACTCTGTGGTGGCCTCAGCCATCTTCTATGCTGTGGGCTGCTGGAGAGGGGGCAGCACGGACAGGGACAGGAGCAGGATCAATAGGCTGATCAGGAGAGCGAGCTCTGTCCTGGACGGTCCTCTGGACTTCGTGGAGGAAGTGGGGGAGAGAAGGATGTTGGCTAAGCTGACATCCATCATGGACAACACCTCTCACCCGCTACATGACACTGTGGGTTCCCTTAGCAGCTCCTTCAGCAGCAGACTGTTACACCCACGGTGTAAGAAGGAGAGGTTCCGCAGGTCCTTCATACCGACCGCTGTCAGGCTCTACAACACCTGCACCACCTGAACCATGTTGTAGTCACTATGTATTCTTTACTTGCGTATCTTGCTTGTTGCTGTAACAAGTGAATTTCCCTGCTGTGGGATTAATAAAGTACAAATACAATACAATACAATACAATACAAGATGGATGGATGGATGGATGGTGCATATAACTCAACAAAAAATGGTCAGAGCACTTCAAAAAAAAATCCAGGACTGTAGCATTATTTTAGGCCTGTCACAACAACAAATTTTGCTGGTCGATAATTGTGCTACAAATTATCATCGATAATTGATATTATAGACTTTTTTATGAATTATATGGCATATGGTCTCGTCACTACCTTCAAACAAATGCGATGTATCGGTTCGTCGGTGTTCATGCGTTCACCTTGTTCCATCTGTTTAAAACCCAAATATTCCCACAATGGGGCTGTCGGCTGTGGCATTCACCTCAGAAGACATCGCTTCTGTGCCTTCATTCATGTTAACGTATGCTGGCTCACGGGGCTAACTGCTAGCACTCTGTATCCACTCACGAGTAGCCCCGCCTCCATAAAGAGAATGAATGTCTCCGTTCGTTCCACTATAGAACCAATGCGCACAGACACATGCAGAGTGAACCCGCTTGTCATCCAGCCTGTGTGGTTTAGAGAGACACGCATGAAACACGCATGCATGCACATGTCAATTTTTTTTTTTTAATCGTTCGATTAATCAGTTTATCGGAACTACTGCGCTTGCCGGAGGTCTGCGCTCTCTGAGTGCTTCTCTAATATTTTTGGGTGTGAATTTGAATTATTTTCCGGCGGGAAAGATTGCTTCGTTTTTTTGAGCCTATCACACATTTCTCCTCCCCGGTGGAGCCAGGTATACCCTTCCTGTCTAACCTTTAACCTCTGAATACTTCCTGGGGTGTGGACGGCCTTTTAATAGCACGCTGACGGGCCAAAGAAGACATAACAGGATGACAGCAGGCTGGCACTTTGGCTAGCGGGGCCGCAAGCGTGCGTCCGCCCTCATGATATACATAGTCCAGCCGTGATATATGGCCTTCTCCTTGTCGGCGGATTAACATACATCAGCGTGGCGCACTAAACTTGTCCCTAGATGGCCATCAAGTCACGGCCCCGTGAATTAAGGATTATAGGGCCTAGAAAAAGCGTGGCTGGCCAAAGCAGAATAAAGCATGAGTCACACATTCCAGCGTTAGACGAGTGCGAGGGAAGAAAGTTGATAGTTAGCTGCTGCTAACTTGAATCGTGATGTTTTTAAAGTAAGCTAACACAGCTGTGGCGCTAGCCGGGTTGAACTGTTTATGTGGGAAAAAAACACTTACAAATGAATCCAACCATTTGTTCACCAAAACTGAGATTAGGTGACTGTAAACGAAAAAAATCAAAGCATTTGTGACTTTGCGTGTCAGTTAGCCAAGAAAAATGACCGAGGGCTTCCAGTCGGGACTCAACAATTTGCGTTCTGCGTCAAAAGTACTCCACGATTTCATGTTAGATTCTTCTTCGGGATTTGTGCCACAACCCAGCAAAGATTCGTGGGACCCGGTTAAGTCGTTTTTGTGAACAATGCTAACTGTAAAGGGAAAAACGTCATCAAACTAAGCAGCAAACGACCATAAAACATCAGCCTCTTTCACACAGAGATCTTGCAAAAGCTGGTTAATCGCAACTCGATTGGTAAAACTAAGTGATCTTTTTTTGCTCGAATAAAAGTGAAAAAAAACTAGTGGAGTGTCGTGTTTTGCTCTGACTTTGTTTGTTCATTAGTTAGCCAAAGAGTTAGGATTGACAGGGCTAAAGCATTCACATTTGGGGGCTGATTTCTGCCAAAAAATGACATTGGACACAGCTACACAACAATTTGTGGAAATCAGTTGTCGTTTCTGTATCATTTTGGTAACTACAAGGATAGAAAAGCTCATTAAACTAACAAAAAATGTCTATAAAAGTAATATTAGCAGCAATCAATAGCCACTTTTATTCAAGGATCCCGCAAACGTGCGTTTATCATCATTAAACAGACAAAAAAAGATTTTCTAGCAACTGTTAGCCATCATCCAGGCGCTAGTTAACAAGCTAGCAGCAGACAAGGTACAAGTACAACCTTATACTTACGAGGTTATATTTATACAAGTATAACCTCGGTTTTCTCACGCAGTTTTGGCATGATCGGACAGAGATTTTGGCCAAAATTTTGCCTCTGTGTTTGTACGCTGTCTGGGTTATCGTACGATGCGGCATGTGTCAAACTAGCCCGTGTACTGTATCACTCCGCGGAATTGAGTGCCCAAACAAAGCATTAAAAACTATCATTATTCTGTATAAAGTCTCTATTTTTTGTTCATATTTTTGGGTGTCTCGAATAAATGAATCGACATTATTTGTGACGGTAGAGATTATTTCGGTTTCGGCAAGCAAAGCCATCAAACACTTGACTTTTTTTCTACATAACTCGCCTCACCGCTACAAATGAACACATAAGTTTTGTTACAGATATAATCTCATAGATCCTGCATATGTACTTCCAGTGAGGCGGGATCAGATGATTGTCAGACAGTGATAATCACTTTCAACACAACGGGCCTCTAGAAGTCACTTCACTTCCCTGCCTTGCCTTTACACTATTCCCTTTCACACAGGCACTGTTCCGCCTCTGTTACTCTGTCACCCACATTCTGCTGTTTTTACGCATCAACGACACGGGAAAAAGCCGTTTATGACGGGCCCTTTTGCAGTTTCTTCTGCTTACTTTTTCATCATTTGTAAATACTACAGGTGACTTTTCACCTGCATTTTTCCCAGACATGAAGATATGTCTCCTGTGATGTTTTGACTTTTATAAGGCTAAATTTAACGCCGATAAGACTGCTGACACCTTTATTCCCAAGCGGCGGGCGGTCAGAGGCGTGTGGGCTGCAGTGGAAAGCGGTCACGCGTTGCCTTCTGCTTCAGGAGCATGCTCGCCGCCCGCCCGCCTCGTCCCGCCCGCAAGTGTCAACAACACATGAGGGGACACATGCAAGCTCAACCACTGACCACAGGAACATGCTAGGCGCACACATTCCTTACGTGTCAGTAGGACATGGAGGAGCCAGACCTTTCTACAAACCATATACAGTATACACAGTCCGAGTCAAAAGTTTAGAGACACCTTCTCATTCAATAACATGACAAAGTGTCTTTAAACTTTTGAGTGGTACTGGATACCACACTGTATATGCAATAAAACAATAGATGTTCAAACAGTGCGCTCACTTCCGACATGAGCAAGCACTTTGGCGACGGAGGCAAGGAAAAACGATGGTGAATGACAACAATTAAACTGAAGCTCGGTTTACACAAATGTTTTATTTTGGTGAGCGGCTCGCGCCGCGCCAAGTTAGGGCCGCGGTTAGTGAGAGCGACAGCTGACGGCCCGGGCGCGCGCGTGCTCTCCACGCCAGGCTGCAACAAAATGCAGCTGGTGTGTTGCCAAGCGCAGGAGGACACACAACAGACACCTACGCAAAGCCATTAGCGCTAAAGCACACAGAGAGGCAGAGCGCTCCTTACTTATTGAGACATGCAAACACGACGGAGGGATTTGAAGCTTTCAATTAACGGCGGGCGGCAATGAAAGCCAAGCTTCAGTGCACAAAAATCAATAGCAACATTCACTTATGGAAATGAGTTGTTGTGATGTGAAATTCCCAGAGGCTGCCGTTTATCACCGGCTTGCGGTATGAAAACAACAACAGCAACCATTGAATGATTGAGTGAAGAGCGAGTGAGCAACCTTGCAAGAACAAAGAAGGAAACCATCCTGAACACTGCAGTCAGACCAGACAACTTTCCTGTAACATGAGCATCACTGACCCCCCCGCCCGACCCCCAATAGGGCTAATCCTGCTACAGAGATCTGAGACATGCTGCACTCAAAGTCAATAGCTTGCCATGAAAACACTCCTTTTGAACATTACAGTACTTTAAAGCACTTTCTTACTTGCATTAGAGCAACTACTGTAATTCTTGTCCTAGTTGAGTCATCTGGAGCTTGTCGTTTCGTCGAATCGAGTGCAGTTGTCCCTTGTTTATCGTGGTTAATTGGTCCCGCCAAGTAGGGTTCAATATTAAGAAACGGAATATTTTTGTAACCTGTTTGTGACTTTGCATATACGGGTTGTAACATGATTGGAGCCCTGCAGACATGAAATAACACCCTTAGTCACTTTTACACTCCTACTTATTCTAAACTTAAAGTGTTTCAAACGGAGTGGGGAAGAAGGACAAAGAAACCAAAAACTTACCACTTCCACACGGAATGGGAGGAGAGACATTTCTTCCACTTGATCTCAGCCACGGTGTGTCTGCCCTAGCCATGGCATGTCGGCTCGACCCTGCTGGCTCAGTATCCAGTCTCCATGCAGCGTGAAAGGTAATGTAATGTTTCATAACATTACCGACACCTAGTGGCCACAATACTACATGTACTGTAACTTACCATATAACTTATAATAGAATAATAGGCCATGGTCAACCAAGAAACAGCCATCATTTATTCATTTATTATTTCTGGAAACAACGCAGGGAGTGATACTCGAACCGCAATATAGCGAGGGACAACTGTATTGGAGCCCTGCAGACATGAAATAAAACCCCTATAGTCACCAAGCTGCTAGTTTTGTTTACATCTCATTGCGCACCAACTATGTGCAGGCAACGGGACCTCTGAAGCAACACAATACACGGCCGCGGCTTTAGCATGGCAATATGCTGAGCTAACTAGTTAGCCTCCAATTAGATTTGAAACCGGGTGGGGAAGAAGGACGAAGTAAGAAGACAAAATGTAGCACTTCCACACGGAACGGGAGGTTCACTATGTCATGTCGGACTCTTCATCCATTGCTGACTTAACTGAGGTAATGTCTCATTAATGTACTATTACTGAGGCCTGGTAGTGACTAGAATACCACATGTGACTAGTCTTTCAGTATTTTTCACTGATAATAGACCACAGTCAAGCATGAAACAGCCATCATTTATTCATTTTTGAAAAACCGCCATACTGTAGCGCGAGGGAGCGATGTTGTAATTGCTTGGGACGGACGAAATCACTAACGAAGCAAACACAAACAGTTAGTGGGTTTGGCCGGCATCGTATCACAAAAGAGGCAAAGACGTGCTTTCCAAAGTCAAAGCTGATGTGTGTGAATATCTTGTTTTGCCTAAAACAACATAATAAAAGATAATAGCTATGCTTTCATGGATGACTAAGGAAATTAAAAAAACTGACATCTGAGAGGCTGAAGTCAGAGGATATTTACATTTTCACATCCAAAAAACGATTCATCGTATTCCAACATAGTTGTCGATTAACTGGATAATCAATGAATCGATGATTCATTGATTCATTATTGCAGCTGTGAAAAGTTCCATGATGAAGTGAAACGACAAAAACATGACTTTTTACGATTTGCGGCGTTCCGTGTTACAGTGTTTCATGGTCTGAGAAAGAGTAACATCGCTTATTCGTTACCTTTTAAGGCGCCATGATGTCTCCCGATGCACCAACTAGAAGAAAGCCGTCACTGTGGAAGTGAAAATGAACATCAGCAACATCGGCCGCTCTGTTGGTCCCGAGTGCTCGACTGTGGCGGCCATCTTTAAGGATACAGACGACTGAATGCTAATGAATGCTAGACGGGTCATGGATTCTGGCCGCTGTTACAAGGAGATGCGGGAGGTTACCCTTCCAGACTAGCCTGGGATCATATTTTAAGATGTTAGAAAGGCCTGCAAAACAACCACTTAATTACAGCCTGATTTTTCATACAAAACGCTCCTAAATTCTCACCCATCGTCAATATTTGTCCTATCCCCACAGAGGAATCTCACCATCCCAGTAGGCACAACGGGATGAATTTTTAATAATCCCGCTGGACGCTGGCTGGCATGCAAACACACAAAGAAAAACCTGTTTGTACATTCAATTACATGTGCGCGTTTTTGGCAGTCTGTCTTACTTTTCTCTAAATTGACAAAGACAACGTAGATCAGCAGAGTTGCTCTGGCAATTTTTCCTGGTCAGTTATTGTTAGGCGGGGCTCAATTACAACTGCACACCCCACATGGACTAAGACAAAAAATAATCATAATAATAATAATGTTAGAGCATAGAAACCCTGTTTATGACTTTCTAAATACAGGTTTTAACAGTATTAGATCCCTGCAGACATGAAATAACACCCCTATAGTCACTTTTACACTCCTATTATTCTTTGTTTACGACACTTTGCTCAACTGTAATGTGCAGGCTACTGCTGGGACACGGGAGACGGCCGCCGCTTTAATCATACTCTGCTCCCGAGCTAACCAGTTTTTCGAATTTATTTGTTCTAAACTTAAGAAAAAAACTTACCACTTCCACATGGACTAGGAGGAAGACTCTATCATGTCGGACATGCCATGGCTGACTCCATGCAGTGTGAAGGTAATGTCATGTGAGGTAATGTCTCATCAATGTAACATTACTGACGCCTAGTTACCAATACTCCATACAACTGGTCTTTCAATATTTGTTGACTAATCATAGTGCTTGGTCAACCACGAAACAGCGGCCATTTATTCATTTATTACTTGAATAAACGCGATAGAGTGAGGGAGTGATGTTCGAACCGCGACGTAGCAAGGAACAACTGTACCACTAGCACTAGTGGAAATTCTTACAGGTTATCATCCAATGTGTGGAGGAATCTCTTTCTGAACGTTCTGAGCTCCTGTTTCCATGCTCGAGTCGCATTGAGCAGAGTAACGCTGTCGCACAAGATGTCCGCTGGAAAGTACAAACTATCACCCTTGAAACTTCTGTGCTTTTGTCGAAAGTAAACAAAAAAACAAGCAAGCGGTGGTGGTCCCCGGGGCTTTTAGTCGCTGGAAGTTGGAAAAGTCCAACTTCCCATTTTTCTGGATCAGCAAAACCCACCAACAGCACAAAATTGATTATTATGCCCATCAAAAAATACATTGAAAATCTGAGCTATAGGGCTTATTAGATATGCTTATTTATACACATTAATATTGGAATTTAATCCTATTGTACATAAAAAATAATCCTTGTTGGGCCTACCATCATTTTTAGTACTAATTGTGATTATAAATGATCATTTTAAGTCAGCATTACAAGCGTTTACCAATGAGAAGAAAGTATGGAAACTCTGGGCCCCTCACTTAATGTCCCAAATGAGAAGTACTATACAGAAATGGGACAAATTACAGTGTCACTCACCTTAAAACACTCACATCCCCTGCAGTGACTCACTCATTAAGGTGAGAACATTTAGACGCCACAAACAATTCAGTCACGCAACAAAAATGCAAGCGTAGAACGGCAACAAAGCTAAATGTCAGTGTCAGAGGCGAGGTAGCGTACAGGTTAACGCCGCTACGTACGTCAACCTCCTGCTTTGAGCTGTTTGGACAGAAACAATTGTACAATCCTGGCAGCTGTCGGCTCTACAGTGCCCGTTAACACTCTCTTGTTGCACCTTGGGGGGAGGTTGAAGGTGCTGGGTACAGTAGCTGCATCAGCTGCTTCTCACCAAAACACGCTGATGTTTGAATGCTAGGCCTGCTTGAGATGTATGCATACAGTAGTCCTCTGTTGGGAAACGTAACGGGACTTGTAATATTTGCATGCTGCATAATTCTTTTCTTAATGCTGCATAGTCAGGTATGGGCGAAGCGGATAACAGCGTTTGTCAGGGGCTTACGCAGGAGACTGTTGCATGTCCTTGGCTGAACCGCAAGCTTAAAGTGGTCATGACACCCAAAAAAAGCTTGACGAAAACAATAGCAAAATGGAAGTACTGATGTAAGTACTCACGTAATAAAACATTTTTGTCATACTACCGTCATAAATAAACAAACAACTATGAAATATGAGTGAAATGTTGTGGTGACTCTGACACGACTTTGATATGCCGCCCCTCAGCGAGTTTTCTGAACCGACGCCATCTTGGTCACGATGATGTTTTTTGTCAGTAAGCACACTGCAAAATAAAAGACCAGTGAGAAGCGATTGCTGCTTATTTAGCCCTGGCATAAAACCCCACACTATTATTCTACGATTCCTAGAATAGGAACACTCCTATTACCCAATATAGTACAGTACACTTAATAGAAATTAAGACGTATTACACATAAATAAGACATAACATAAGGTCAGACAAGTTAGCATTGTGAGCGTTCCTTGTTCTTTTTTTCTTCCTGTTCTGTACAGTACTTTCTGTGCTGCCTGTGTATCATTCCTGACACCTATTGACCAGTGTAGAATACTACATACTGTATCATCACAACATCTTTGAATGCGCCTATATTTGTATTTTACTTCATTTAGGCATTTTCATGCTTAAGTGCTTCATTTAGGCCAATAATATATCAAATTTGCTTAAATATACGTATTTTTGGACAAATAAGAAAGCGTACTCAACCACTAAATAGCAATGATTTATTAATGTAGTGTCGAAAAAAGGTGCGAGTGAAGCCGTGAGATCGAAAGCCCAAAGTGGCGAGCGATTAACTGCACAATTAAATAGCAGACATTGCATTAATATTGTTCTAAATAAGAGCAAGATGATGTCACTTATCCACGCAGCCATCCACTATATCACACAGCTTCAGGTAATGCCAGCATTAAACCAGGAGTTCAGAACATCCAGAGAGGGAGCGTCTCCTATTCAACGGAAAGTAACATATTGAAAGAATGAAAAAGAATTGATCCGTCAAATGTTGTTGAATAAACAAGTAAAGAGCAAGATGACTAATGTGTTTAGCTTTGGAGACGTGTCTGCTAACCTCAACAACTGGGAAATGCAAATATCTTCATCTGGGAAAAAGGATAAAAAACAAACGTCCACATAAAGCACACGTCGTCATGCCGCTTCACTCCTGATAAATGATTGCTTCATAGCCATTCATGCTAGTTGAGAAAAAGAAGTGGCTTCTTTCTTTGCTCCCCCCCAACCACACATTTCCCACTAACAGATGCATCATGTAAGAACTTCTGGAGGTGGCATGACGCAGAGTGGCTAACTAGACTATTAGGTAACCAAACAGCAGAGAGGAAGAAGCGGCATAACAACAACACAGAAAATAGGATAACAAGAGAGAGGAAAGTCATGCGAGGTGGTCCACCAGTAGCGGTGGTCCTCCTGTTACGTAGCAGTTCCGTTCCGAGACTGTGATGTAAGTCCAGTTTGGGTGTAAGTTGGATCATATGGACAAATTGTAGCTAAATGAACTCTGAAAGTCACTCACACTTTGAGAGAGTGAGAGACCGGCTTATTGGGAGGAGGATGTCTCAATAATGAGCCCGCTGCGCTGCTTAGCCGTTATCACTGCCCATTTCATAGCAGAAGATCATTTCACATCTTTATCCTTCAGTAGGAACTCTCCCACTTCTAACATGTGTGAGTCTATATTAAATCTTATATGTTCTCTTATGTCTACTATATTGGGCAATAGGAGTGTAAAGGTGACTATAGGGGTGTTATTTCATGTCTAGAGGGCTTTAATAATGTTAAAAAGTGTATTGAGAAGGTGGTAAACAGGTTTTCTATGCTCCAGCTATTCCATTCCTAAATACTAAATACTAAATTCACTTATCTTGGCCGGGTTTGGAACCAATTACTTCAAAAGACAACCCCTTCAGTGCCGGCCATTTTAGACCATTTTGACAGATTTTCAAGGCACACAGGATATTGTGTTCTATGGCTATATAAACATGGAACCTACCAACAGAAACATTAGACTCCTGTCTTTCATCAGAAAAAAAAAGTGTGTTTCTACCGTTTTGCGTTCTTTAGTAATCAGCAGTAGAAGATAGGGAAGTTTCAGGAAAATATCAGTTCCCAACTAAAACAGGAAGAAAACTCGCTTTTTGTGAAAAGACACATTTCAAGCACAACTTTCACTTTGACACAAAGATTTCTTGTTTTTGTGACATCTCAAATATCTAAACAACTACACCAACATAAACAACACAAAAAAAGTTGTTTTTTTTACATCAAAATAATTTATTTACAAATAAAACACCCTGAACTGAACTGAACTATGTGTGTGCACATGCTTGAGTGTGTGTGTGTGTGCATGTGCATGCGTTAAAATTTCCCTACAATGTGTTTTTTTTTTTCCTGTGGTACGCAATGTAACAGCTGCCGTTATGTAAGGGCTCCCTCTTTCTGTGGCGTTTCTCCTTCCGCTCATGATCCCTGCCGAGCTCTCATCAAATGCACTTCTGCCACCCAGTGGCTGTTGTTATGGCATTAAAATTGCTCTCAAGCCTAATCCATTGGTAAGGAGTTGCATCAGCGCCTCCTTTAGCCTCTCCTGTAGGTGTTTGCTTCACATTAATTTGGTCCATCTATGGCCTCACCGATTACTCCATTAAGTGAAACAACAAGGTTCAGATGAATCGACAAAGAAAATGATAACGGTTGTATTTTTGTGGACATTTATTGTTTTACTGAAGCTATTTGACAAACATTTCGATTTTTGATTATTGAATATTATTTTAACAAAATATTCCAGCGGCAACCTGGTGTTTGTGCACTTATTTGCTCTGTCAGTTCAAATATTCTATTTCTGAATAAAGAGGTGGAAATAAAAAATGTTTTTTTAATCCAATTGATCGATTAATTGAAATAATAACCGACTGATTAATCGGTTATTAAAGTAATCGTCAGTTGCAGTCGTACACAATATGTGTCTTTTTAGGAAAATCTGCATCATTTCTGTGTGGCGTTCCTCATGGATCTTTGTTAAGTCCCCTGGTATTAATTGTACACACTTGTTATGCCACCAACATGTTACTATTTAAAATATATATATATATACATATATTTGTTTCAGTGGGGTCAGAGAATTTCTCCCTGAATGTGCTGAAATCCTACTTTGTGAAAATTCTCTTGTTCGGGTCTGGAACCAATTGACCGCAATAAACGAGGGATTACCGTATTTTTCAAATAACAAACCACATTGTTTTTTTAATCGTAAATGCACTTACATTGACTTGAATAGTATTGTTTTATCGTTTGCCACCCGGTGGTTGGGGACCCCTGCTTTAAAGAATGCAACCCCTGAATAAGACGGCAGCTATTGAAACACTTGCCATGTTTTCTTTGCTGCATCTCCAATCATCAATCATCCCCTGAAATCCCAACCATCAAGAATTAGGACACAGCTGTGAGTAAATGACATCAGCCTCATTTCCCCCACTTTCGCTTCCTCTTCTATCCTCACATCGGTCCTAAACTCCAACCAGAGAGTCGACTTCCGACCCCCCAAACGAAGACACATCCTGTTTCTGACACTGCCCGCTCCAGTCAGCTGAACACAGATCCAGTTTCCACCTCCTAATACTCCTAACAAGCCTCTTCCCTCCGCAACAGCCCGAGTGTCAAGCCCTTCCAAAGTCACCCAACCGGATGACGTAGCCTTTCCCGAATAGACAAAACAGCAGCACAGAGACGTGGTTTCCCTTTCTTTTACAAGGAGACCCGAGCAGCAGCAGCACCACCAGCAGTCACAAGATGGATACCCAATTACGCTTGTGGTTTATTTCCATCTGTATCCTTGCGAGACGGTGTCAGGTACGATGGATGACACGGAGCAGAGAACACAATGACGGCGGAGAGACATTGAAGTGATAACCTGAACTGCAAAGCCGCCCTAACAATCCTTCACTGCAAATGAAAGCTGTCCAGATGGGATATAACTATCGATTCAATGGCGTCTAATCGTGTCTGTTGGATCACATAACTGGTGTTTACGTGTTTTCGCAGGCAAAGTACATCAACCTGGCGTGGATGTTTTGCAATTTAACGATAAGTGACTATCAAAATGTCTAAGGAAAAATCCATTACATTTTGGTGCAGATCTGCAATGAGCGTGTTCACACGTGACAGGTGAGGTTTGATTAAAACAAGCCAAGGTGCGCTTGCTGCGACAATTTGGTTTGTTCACTATGATCCAAAATATGAAAAAAAGATTGCATTCACACTTAACCAAACAAACCAAATCTGTCAACGGGTTCACGTAAACAAACTCTGGGGCGATTTGGGTCAGTTGACAATCAGCTAACAAAAACACTTCATATTCCCAATGTGGGTTCTTTGGCGATTGTCTCCAAAGTTTGTGGATATAAAGGTTTTTGGTCTTCGAGTAGTCACAAGTAACATCATTAAAAATCCAAGTGACAACAAATCACACTGACTCAAAGCTCATACAATTAAAGCCAAGACTTTGAGGGGTTGAAACCAAGTCAAGACCAAGACCAGGTTGATATGACAACATTTACACAAATGTACAAACTAAGGTGATATGTGATATGGAACTTGAATACAGCCTGTAAAGGCCGGCATTTTTCTGTGTTGCTGTTCTGTACAAAGTGGCACTGAATGGCATAACAATGTTGACCAAGTAATGTTCTGCCTTTAGAAGTTAGCATCATAGCTGTGACAGCGCCTGTGGGAAAGGGGCTAGCATAAACAAATCGCTGGGTTCTGTATGAGCTCTTCTACTAAAGCTCTGGAGTGACAATTTTACACGATCTCTGTGTGAACGAAAACAAACACAAACAAATCCAAGCACGGCTGTCCGAGTGTGTTGGTCTTCATAAATCCCTCTGTCCAAAACGCTACGTCACACTGCCTGTAAACGTCTGCTTTTTCCTGGCTTTTTGCTGTGTCGCCGTTCTGTACAACACGGCACAGACACGGAATGGGGGTGATGAAGCTGAGAGCTGTACAAGGGGCAGGGTGCCTTTTTGACCCAGCAATTTTCCAACTTTGGAAGTAGCATTAGGCCCTGTCCACACAGGAACGTTCTTGGGATTTTACAGAGTGGAATTACATGTGCGTCACTTTGGGACTATAAGACAAGAAAATACCGGGAGAAAGTCGACTGCGGTGAGTCATGATACTCGAAATGTTCAGATATTATGTTGGCTTGTCGTCACAGCTCACTTCTGGTGACGTCATCATTTTTCAATTGCTAGTCTGTACGGAAACGGTGAGCCGGCGGTTTCAGATTCTCCCACTCTGGAAAAAAATACCGTTTCAGGGCACCCAGAACGCCATTCCCGCGTGGATGAGAGGCTGAAACGACAAAATACTTTGCCGTTTTGACCTGGAAACGTTTCCGTGCGGATAGCCCCTTAAAGCCGTAACAGAGGCTAGGAGCAGGGGGGGTGAAATCTAATTGCGGGGCACAACAATACGGAAATATGGGTTCTATATAAAAGGCCCAGGTGGAGCTAATGTTTTGTCTCTGGAATTTTATCGGCTCTCTGTGTGGGAGTGGCTATTAAATACCCAAACAAATCCTTCAATTTATAAATGAGGGAGGCCTTGAGAATAAATCCTGAGTCTACCATGTCCAAGTCCAAGACGAGACCCCCAGAAGTGATCTCGACATAACAGGGCTATGCTAACACATAAACACGTGTCACTTATTCCCATACAGATAGGATCGTTTTCAATACTAGTCCAGTCTAGTCTCACGCACACACACACACACACACGCACACACACACACACACACACCTGTGGATGTTCCTCAGCATCAACACAAAACAACACAAAAACCAGGCCAAAGATCAGCACGGGTCGGGGCTGATATATTACACTTTCATTGCAGGTGGACACACATCAAGGTCACAGCAGATCAGCCTTCATCACTCTCTCCATCCTCCCATCCTCCCATCCATCATGGACGCTCTCGTGCTTTCACCTCCTGCCTGTTTATTTACATCTCCAATATCAAAGCAGCAGCAGCAGCCATGATGAAATCAAAGCCAGCCAAGGACTCTCCAGCGTGACTCACACAACAAGCAACTCGCCAGGCTAGAAAGAAGATGGCAGCCCTACCTTGTTTTTAATGTTGCAGTGGCAGCAAACAGTCCACAGGTACTTGAGGGTCCTCCACAGCAGGATGATGAAGAGCCCCCCGAAGAAGGTCACCATGGAGGAGGCGAGGAATGCCCACCACATGCGCTGCCCATTATTGTCACAGGGCACCTCGGACGAGAAGGGAATGACGACGTCTTCCATCTTGGAGATCAGGATCGAGGAGTCCGCTTTGGGATGAGGGTTGCTATTGCTTGTCCTCATAGAGCTGTCGCTGCCATGGGGGACGGTGCCATCCGCCTCGGCTAGCATGGAGGAGCCTTGGAGAGCCTGTGCCAGCGTCCCCAGCCCCACTCACCAGCCATATTGCTCGGGGAAACAACAAAAACAACCTACGACCAGCCCCTCGTCGCCCTCCTTCCTCCCGTACGACCACCACCCTTACCTTCTCCTTTTAGCCGAATATTAGGACACGCACGCCCGCTGGAGAGAGTCTTTCCGTTTATTGGCGACAGCGTGACGCACGGCGCACGCAAACCTGCCCAAAATAGCAGCACTAGAAAGGCATTTCGATCCAAATTGGGAGTTAAAATCAGCAAAAAAGGACAAAAGTGGTCCTCAGAGGCTCCCCTGCTTCCATGGCAGAGATGGCCTCCGAGGGAGCCGCTTAGTTAGTTCGAGTCGTGGCGCACCACAAGACGCTGGAAAGAGCCAAAAAAGTTGTGTTTTATTACTAATTATAATACTAATAGTAATAATAATAATGAAGAAGATCCACGGTGGCGACACCTGCAGCTCTAGCCGTCTTCCATCCAACCTTCCTGGCTTTCAAGGGGGCGGTAATCGATGTCACTTTCACCGGGCGAGGCGACGGTGAGGGGGGGAGGGCGTTCGTGGCTAAAAGATAAGCCGACGACTCGACATGTTCCGGCGGGCGTCGTCGTCACTCAGCGCCGCGTTCGATGTGGCGAAGAACCGGATGTGCTGCGTCTCTCCGTGTGCGCGCGTCTCTCCATCCGGCAGCCTCGCGAGCAAGCACGCACGGCACACAGCCGCCAGCCGAGCGCCTGTCAGTCAAAGGACGGGGGGAGAGAGGGTGGCCGCGAGGGGCGGGGCTGGAACAGGTAGGGGGAGGAGCTAAAGTGCTAATAATAATGATTAATATAATAACATTCATGATAAAGATGGAGGATGATGAGGAGAAATGGAGCTGCTCATTTGGTTTTCATTTTGAGGATGACGGTGATGATTATGATGGAGGATGCGTTTTTATAGTAGTAGAAGTATGTTCAATACTTTATCTGTTTCACACTTGTTTGTCGTCCAGGTTTAGAAGAAAATAGCATCAAGTTTGTCATATTTGATCTGATTATAAGATTCAACATTTTAATATTTCTTAACAAAATATTCAAATGTGTGTAAAGATTTAAATTTTTTTAAATACATGTAATTATAATTTATTTTTGAGTAAAATAATTACAACGTTTACACTATTTTTGTTTTTTCTTTGGAATAAAATGTTAGGTTTGTTAATATTGGGAGGGTTTTTTGCATTTACATGTTTTCTTTATTTCAGTTATTTATTATTTATGTAATATATATTTGACATTTATTTAGAATGCTTTTAATATTAACTTTTGTAATATTTAAACATTTTAAATGAAATTTTGTTGTAATAAATATTATTATTTAAAATAATTGTATTTTATTTAAAGTAAGTTATATTTTTTATTATAAATGTATGTTGTGCAAAAAAAAGATGTATTTTTCCAGAAAATATTAAAATGTCTATGCTATTTTAGATTTTTTAAAAATAAAATATGCACGGTGGTCTAGTGGTTAGCACGTTGGCCAACACAGGAACAGCCTGGAGATCGGGAAGACCTGGGTTCGGTTCTCCCCTGGTTCTCCCCATTTCTGTGTGGACTTTGCATGTTCTCCCCGTGTGTGTGTGGGTTTTCTCCGGGTACTCCGGTTTCATTCCAAAAACATGCATGTTAGCTTCATTGGAGACTCTAAATTGTCCATAGGTATGAATGTGAGTGTTTGTCTATATGTGCCCTGCCATTGGCTGGCCACCAGTCCAGGGTGTACCCCGCCTGTCGCCCGAAGGCTCCAGCATGCCCCCGCGAACCTAATGAGGAAGAAGCGGTATAGAAAATGGATGGATGGAAGTTTGCTAATATTCCATTTTTTAATAAAATGTTGCTATAATAAAGATGATTACTTTGAATAATTGTATTTAAAGTATTTCTATTTGTATTCTACTTAAAGTAAGGTGATATCAAATACATATTTTTCTGTATATTTTTATTACGAGCGCGCCCAGCATTGTAATTGGCTGAGAGAAGTCACATGGTCGCACCACCTGTAGACTTTAATAATGAACATATGTCCAGCATGACAATGGATATGAGCAGCATCGTGCAAAGCAGGCGCAGTAGAGCATGGCGGGTGTAATGCTGATGTTTGGTGCGGCCAGGAGATAATAATAGCCTTCCTCCAGTAGTTTCCTCTTGTTTTATCCGCTGGAGTGAATGCTGGCACGTTGCTTATGAATTCCAATAATGCCGTTTCATTAAGCGTGGAGCTTCCTGTGTTAATGACACAGCGTTTAGTTTGTCCATGCGTGCATGATGGCGCTCCATTCCGTAAATGACCTGCAGTAAGTGTGATCAATGACGTCCTTCCTGCCTTCGTTGTAGCTCACATATTCACTTTCCTAAAATAAACAGGTGCGCCTCGGCGCCAATGAGGAAGAAGAAGAAGAAGAAAGCCTGGTGGTGCAAGCATGGAAGGATGTGGGACAGCTGCCTCGGGGGCGGGGGAAGAAGGGGGGTGAGGGGGTGAATAACCAGTGGCCCCTGGGAGCGGCGGTGGGCAGGTGCACGCTGACACCTGCGGCTCAAAGCTCCACACGACATCATCGGCCTCAGTCGTTCAAATCTAATCCGTCAAATGGCATGCGCTGTATGGACATAAGTATTGGGAACGCTTCATCCTGCCAGGTCAAAGGTCACTGGTCTTGTTGGACTTGAGCGCGGGCCAGACTGGTGGAGGCATCGAGTGGTCCACCCTGAAACACTGCTAACAATATTCAGTCCGTTAAGCATGAGCAGTAGTAGGAGTATTTTGCAATCATTATCGCTATTATTAAAAACAACTGTATTGCATTCACACATCTTATTAGGGATGTCGGTGGCAGCAGTGGTGTTGTAGTCTGCATTTGTCATGTTCACGTGTATATTCTTGGTTATTATTCCAACTGTTACATTGCATTTGCATATTGGGTTATTATAGCTGTACTTTATTATGTATTCTTTATATATTTTACGTATATTTGATCTTGTTCTTATATTTACATATGAATAGTAGTAGCATTATATGATTTTATTCAAACTATTTTATTAGTACTAGTAGTTGTAGTAGTAGTATGAACACCATTTTTATTGTCATTTTATTTTTTATCATTATAACTATTTCATTATATTGAAATATTTTTAGTAGTAATATTTTATGAAATGTTTGTAAAAAAAATCAAAATTATTTAAAACTTTTTTTTTACTATTTAATATATGTACATATTTTATTTTTAACAAATGAGTAGTAGCAGTATCTTATTACGTATTTATTATATATTTTAAATGTTTATTTATATTTACATTTTAAAAGTATACTGCTCAAAAAAAATTAAAGGAACACTTGGAAAACACATCAGATCTAAACTGGGGGAAAAATGATCTTGAACATCTTTCCTGATAATAAGTGGTGATGTATTAGTAACAAAATGATGACACATCATTTGATAGAAATGAAAATGATCACCCTATAGAGGGGTGCTTGTACGCATGCCTGACAACGTGGGGGCATGCTCCTAATGAGACTACGGATGGTGTCCTGGGGGATCTCCTCCCAGATCTGGACCAGGGCATCACTGCGGTACCTGGACGCATGGAGGAGATTCCAGGAGACAGGTAGTTACTCCAGGAGAGCTGGACAGGACCGTAGAAAGTCCAGTTTTATCTCTTTACTTATTTTATTTTGATATAATTATTATTAGTAGTAGTATATATTTGAAATATTTGTATACTGTATGTCCATAATAGTGTGGTTATTGTAGCTGCGGCACGTTGGTGGTTTGGCAGCCATATTGAATGCAGCAAATCTGAAGCGCTCCCCCTGCTGGCAAGGCAGTGAACTTCCAGGAAAGGACTAGTATTGATTTTATGTCCACAAATTGAATCGTTGAATGATGAACATGCTTCCGATGATTATGTTGCTCATGATTGATATTTTTAAAAGTAAAAATGCATTCAACTAGCGTCTTTGTTGTATTAAATGCACGTGCTTTGCCAAAAGCGCGGAGGGACGAAAATTCATTGTCGCCCTGAGAGCAGATGCTCGTGCACATGACGTCATCCTAAAGCTAATCTCTGGTGTTTTTTGTGGCGCACAGGAAGCCGCCATCATCTGCGCCTGCTTGGAGGATGTTGATTAACTCGTGTTAAACATGTGGGCAGACATGGAGTCTGGACTTTTAGAGATGTGAAAAAGTGGCGACACACATGAAAAGTTTCCAACATGGCTGACACGGACATGGCAGCGGGTGCGAGAGACCACGCCCATGATTGCAAATGCAAATAACTTTGTTCAAAACATTCTTTAGAATCATGGGAACGTCGTTCTGTTTTTTTAAGAATAGTCACTAAAAAGATAATTTTTTTTATTCCAGTTTTCTTTGTTTTGTTTTTTTAAGAAAATATTAGGAAGTGAATACTTTACAGTTGGAACGTGTTGAATATATTTTTATTTTTTTATTCAATATTTTTCTAATAATTTTGATTATTTTTTCAATATGTTTATATTTTATATATTCATTATGTATTTGTTTAAATAAACTATATCAATGTTTATAATTTGATAGGTATTTCAAGGTTTATATATATATATATATTTTTTTTTTTTTTACAAAATATTAGAATCTATTTCGAATCATTTTAGAATAAAAAAAATGGTGGCAATAATTTTTTTTTAATCCTTGGATATTTTAGAATATTTGATTCCATTTAGAAAAATATTAAAAATCGTATCACTTTCATATTTTTTTAAAATAAAATATAATCTGACATATTTAGGTTTTCTACTAGAATATTATACATACATTACATATGTTGGATATAGTGCATATTTTTATTATAAAGTCTGATATTTCAGAATATAATTATAGAATATACTAAAAGTAAAATGTAAATATTTGAATTATTTGAATTAAATTATTAAATTTTTTTTTATTAGACAGACATTAGAAAGTTTATTTTTCTATTTGATTTTTCAATTGTTTTTAAGAATATTAGAACGTTTTACAATAAAGTAATATTGATTTAATTTCCATTAAATATAATTTTTATAAGAATAATTAACTTTTTTTAACAAAAAAATGTTATATTTTAGATGTTTAAATAAACTGGCAACATTTTTAAATGTTACTAGAATATTTCAAATTTTATAGTTTTTGATTTATTTTCTTTTTTACAAACTCTAAGACTGTATCATTTGAAAATACTTTTAGAATTAAAAACACAGCGGCAATACTTCAGACTTTTATCCTTAGATATTTTATATTTGATTCCTTTTTTTATTACTTTTTTAAAGACTGAAATATTACATCACTTTTATAATGTTTTTTTTATAATAAAATATTATAATCTGACATATTTAGGTTTTTGTAATAGTATATATATATATATATATATATTGGATATAGTGCATATTTTTATTATAAAGTTTGATACTTAAAACAAACCTTTGAGACAATTTTTTAAAAATTCCCAAATGAATACAATTGTACAATTTTAGAATATATTGCAAATATATAGTAAATATTTTAGATTATTTTTTTAATGTTAAGACATTAGAAAGCTTATTTTTGTATTTGCTTTTTAATTTAAAAAAAGAGTATTAGGAAGTGTATATTTTAGAATATACAGTATATTTTATATATTTTTCGAAGAATAATTTCATTTTTTCACAATAAAATGTTTATATTTTAGATTTGTTTCAATAAACTATCAAGATGTTTCCATTTTGTTAGAATATTTAAAGTTTTATAGTTTGGATTTTTTTTTCTTTTTACAAACTCTTACAGTATTTGAAAATAATTTTAGGGTCACACTTTACAATAAGGTACACAAAAATGCAGTACAGTAGTTACTGAGGAACTAATGACTAAGGCACATCCATTTAGACTAGCTACTGAGGAACTCATGACTAAGGCACGTCCATTTAGACTAGCTACTGAGGAACTAATGACTAAGGCACATACATTTAGACTAGCTACTGAGGAACTCATGACTAAGGCACGTCCATTTAGACTAGCTACTGAGGAACTAATGACTAAGGCACATACATTTAGACTAGCTACTGAGGAACTCATGGCTAAGGCACATCCATTTAGACTAGCTACTGAGGAACTCATGACTAAGGCACGTCCATTTAGACTAGCTACTGAGGAACTAATGACTAAGGCACATCCATTTAGACAAGCTACTGAGGAACTCATGACTAAGGCACGTCCATTTAGACTAGCTACTGAGGAACTCATGACTAAGGCACGTCCATTTAGACTAGCTACTGAGGAACTAATGACTAAGGCACATCCATTTAGACAAGCTACTGAGGAACTCATGACTAAGGCACGTCCATTTAGACTAGCTACTGAGGAACTAATGACTAGGGCACATACATTTAGACTAGCTACTGAGGAACTCATGACTAAGGCACATCCATTTAGACTAGCTACTGAGGAACTAATGACTAAGGCAAATCCATTTAGACTAGCTACTGAGGAACTCATGACTAAGGCACGTCCATTTAGACTAGCTACTGAGGAACTAATGACTAAGGCACATCCATTTAGACTAGCTACTGAGGAACTCATGACTAAGGCACATCCATTTAGACTAGCTACTGAGGAACTAATGACTAAGGCACATCCATTTAGACTAGTTATTAGACAAGCTACTGAGGAACTAATGAAGAACTAATGAGTAGTGGTTAGGGTTATGTAGGGTCGTTCTTCATTAACGACTGTCATTTTGTGTACCTTATTGTAGTGTTACCAATTTTAGAATTAAAAACCCATCTGCAATAGTTCAGATTTTCATTTTTTAGAACCGACTCCCATTTCATAGATCTGTTGGATATACAGTACACAGTGGTGCGTCACAATCATGAGGCAATTTGAATATTTCAGGAAGTGGAAGTGAGGTTTGGGCTTTTGTTGAGAGTATCTCTGTGTGCACAATTATTCGGCAACTTTTATCATTTTTTAAAAGTCAGAACGATAAACAACACAAACTTTACAAATAAATATTTCTGCCATTTCCAAAGCCAAATCAGTGCCCAATACAGCCACCCTTCTTTTCAATAACACGGAACAGCCTTCCTTCCACCCGTGGAGTCTGTCACTTTCTTGATCATTTCATCAACGTTGTGCAGCAACCAAAGCCTCCCAGACTGTTCAGAGAGGTGCACCTTTCATGGTCTTCTTGAAAGATGCACATTTTCCTGTACCGCTGTGTGGCAAAAAGTGGTGGTCGGTTTGGGAGTTGAGTTGGAGTCCATCTTCAAGCTGAAAAGGCCCAACAAGCCCTTACCAGTAAAGGCGGAGCTCTCTGCCCGTCCTCCTGGCCCATCAAGAGCCACTCTCATCTCATCAGGCCATAAAACTTTAGAAAAATCGGAAAATGTGCACACAGAGTACCGTACTTCTGGACACCCCAGCTAGATAACAGCTCTGGAATATGACGGCACTGGAGGATAATGGCTTCCTGGGAGCTTCACCTTTGATTTCTTGCCAATATTTGGCAGTTCATTTGCGTGTTTTTCTCTCGCCATTTTGTGCACTTGCAACAAAACATTGAATGGTTCTGTGGTCTTGTGCTGATATCTTGGCAGTTTCCCCAATAAAGGCCACACCCTCCCTCAGTAAACACATGCACATCACCTGGCATGCTTAAAGCCAATAGTCAATAGGTATTCCATTTTATTCAGTTTGGGATTGGAAAATATGCAGAACAATGACAGTATGGTGAAAACAGTGACTTGCCTAATACTGTAACTGTGCACACAGTGAAGATTTTTGATGTTAGAAAGTTGGGAAAGCAACCCATTAAGACAGATTTGTTTTAAACTCCTAATATTTATTTTTCTTCTAAATTTACAATTTTATTCTCGAAACCTCAGATTTATTTTATTTTTTTTTACAATATATTGTAAATATTTTATTTTTTCATAATTAAATATTTTTTCTTACTGTTTGACATTTTACAATCATTTTTTAATGGAATAAAATAAAAATCCAAATGTAAAAGGTTGTACTAGTTCATTTAAAAAAGACATTGTAAGCATGTTTACCACCTACACGTTGACATAAGGAGTGAGAAATAGTGCAACTTGGGAGTCTTGATTTTGTGATACACACAAAAAAACAACTTTTATTGTCATGTTAATGTCCGGACATACAAATCACATTCTTTTGAATAGAAAGAGACGTTGAATCGGTACCCGGCATCATCTACAAGTACAAGCATCCCATCCCGCATCTTCCCTACAACATGCTAGCTACACACAAAAATAGCAACGTTACAATTTCTTATTACTTTTAGCCCAATAGTCAAACCGGTGGACCGCATTTCCTCTGAAAAACTGTGCAAGAATAGATCCCTTTTCTTTGTTGTTGTTGAATAATTCCTAGAAGTTTGTGAGAATAAAAAAGGCCCTTGAGAATGAAATGTAAGGAAACTGACGTGAGACGTGAAACGGTAGAAACGCGAGTACGTACCGAGTGTTGGTGTCTACTGGAAACCTGGCAACAGTCACGTGTTTAAGGTTCACAGCTCAACAAGTGCAAAACAGAACAACAACAAAAAAACACACACAATAAGAAGGGGAAAAAGTGAGTGGATTTTGGCACCAAAGAAAACACAATGCAGGAAGGCTTGGAATATTTGTGTCTTCCCGTGTGGTCGTCATAATTATTATTATAACAGTAATAAAAAAAACATTTAAATAACAGTGAAAGTCACTAAACATGATCATTAAACATGATGACGAGTTACGGTTTTACCCTGCGAGTGCTGCTCGGTCGTGTCTTCTTTTCATGGCAACATCGCCTGACTCACCAGCAACCACAAAAATATGACAATTCAAATTAAAAAAAACATGCTAACTTGACTGTCAGATCTTCCTAGGCGTGTGACCTAGTGAAAATACATACACATATATATATATATATATATATATATATATATATATATATACACACACACACACACACACACATACAAGTATGTAGTATTCTTATATCTATATGTGCATACTGTATATTGTTAAATACATGTTAAAGAGATAGAAGGATTGTAGTTCCACAGTGGTCTGTCTCGCCCTGGAGTGCATTCAACCCGTCCAACCTTGGAAAAACAAGAAATGAAACTTTGCCACGCGCTCGCTCGCCGCGGCCGCCACCGCCCTGGTCTCAGATCAGCTCCGAAGCCGCTTCCGGACCAGGCATCTTCTACCGAAGGCACTTCCAAAAGGCCCATAAAAGCGCACTCGCACTTCCTGCTACGTAACGAGGCTGAGGAACACAATGCATAGAGCCGGCGTGAGGGCGTGGGGGGTGTGGGGGGTTGCGGTCGTGCTTGCTTGGCACGGTCTGGCAGTGGGACCGCAGCTACATAGATTATTTTTATGAACATGTATAGAGTGTACAATAGGATGGATTTCAGCGGAGAAGTCTTTCCACGTCTCGTTAAGCAAACACCACCAGTGGGGAGGGGGTCGTGTCCTGGGGGGGCTAGGCCCACGACAAAAACGCCTAGGATAAAGTCACCCAATTCCAAAAATAAAGTTGCAATATTACCATGAAGAAGCTGTAAATGATGAGAAGAAGAAGATGAACATTTTGCCAGCATGCTTGGCCAAAACTCCTAATTGAATGCAAATGATTTTGGTACAGTCGTCCCTCCTTTATGGCGATGAACTGGATAGGATTCACGGTTAACACATGGAAGAGAAAACCTGTTTCTGGCTTTCTAAATACAACTTTTAACATTCTAGAGCCTTGTAGACATGAAATAACACCCCTATGTTCACCTTTACACTCCTGTTATTCTTTGTTTACGCCACATTGCACAGCTATTAGGCTACAGCGAGGTTGGGTACTTTTTGAGCTAAGAGTGCGGATGAGCACTAGGATCACATTGAGGGGGGGAAAAATGTGTAAATTTACGAGAAAAAAAGTCGTAAGGTCACATGTCATCGTTAGCACAAACAGATTAGCATGGCTAGCCCCTCACTCGTACGTCAGCCTTCCGTACCCCGCCCCCTCCACATGCCCAAGGCCAAAGGTCACATAAGTCCCCCCTTTTCGTAGCTGTCTCAGGCAATGCCTGCAACATCAAGTCACCGCTTTATCGCCTACATTTACAATTTTATCATGGTAATATTACAAGGGTTTTTTGTACATTTACGACTTTATTCTTGTAATGTTAGTGAGTTTTTTCTGGTAAATGTACGAACTGTATTCTCATAAATTTACAACTTTATTCTTGAAACCTCAAATTTATGTATTTTTCCCCTCAATGTGGCCGTGATACGAAGTCGAACTACAACGTAATATTCCGACTTTATTCTCAGAATATTACAAGTTTGTTTTGTAAACTTACAACTTTATTCTTGTAAATTTATACTTTTATTCTCGTAAATTTACGGCGTTATTCTTGTAATACTACGAGTTTTTTCTTGTAATTTTACAACTTTATTCTCATAAAATTATGACTTTCCTCTCATAATATTACAACGTTTTTGTCATAAATTGACAACTTCATTCTTACTTTTTAAAATATTTAGATATATTATATTTATTTATAACTTTATAATGGTTCCCTATCCCTGTGCTACAGGGACTCTAGACGGATGCTAGCTAACCGGTTAGCCTCACATTTATTTCTTCTAAACTTAAGAAAGGGTTTCAAACAGAGTGGAGGCCACAAATTAACCGCTTCCACACGGGACGGGAGGAGTGCTTTTTTTTTTTTTCCATTCCATCATGTGGGACATGCCATGGCTGACCTCAAGCTAATGTCTCATCAATGTTTTGTGTCATTACTGCCACCTAGTGGCCACAATACTACATATCACTTGTATTTCCATATGTTTGGACTAATAATAGACCATAGTTTACCACCAACCATCATTTATTCATTCATTCATTCATGAAAAAACGCGATATAGCGAGGGACGACTGTTTGAGAATTTGAGAATTCTTGAAAAACCTTTTTTTCCTGGCGATATTACGTCGTTCTTGGAAAATCCTGCCTTTTTTTCCATCGTATTTATAGAACGACCCCCATATGATGAAAGTGAAAAAGAATGTCATTTGACAGCCATAATATTAGGAGAAAAAATATTCATTTTAATCCTTTTTAAATGATTAGAACTTACAATAAAAAAATACTTTTACATTTTTCTTATAAAATGACATGATTCTTGTAATACTCCACGTTTATTGTTAGAAAATTACAAGAAAAAAAAGAATTTCATGGTCATTCAGTATCGTGAGTGCTAAGTATAAAATCAGAATTTTACCACAACTAAAAATCTTTAAAATTTCATGTTTTTTTTCCCCTTGCAATATATGATCTATTCTTTATGGAGAAAAATGTTTTTCCCTAAAACTAAAGCCATTAAATACAAGAAAATGAACGTCATTTTACAAGCAAAATATAAAGACGTAAAATCATTCTTAATTTTGTGACAATTATTTTGAAATGTAACTAGTAACTGTAACTGTTTGAATACATTTGCATGAGAATTACATTGAAATTATAATTTCCTCATCATAATATGATTTCTTGTACTTTTTCTAGCGAATGTTCTCCTAATATTATGACTTTACTCCTGTAGGCCATGTAAGAGTAATGAATGTATCGGCATAAACTCACCATATTCAAATGATTTAAGTTGTGAAAAAAATGTCACAAAAATAAACTCATGTGACAAAAATGGCAATTTGGAAAAATGTCTTCAGAAAATTGCAGATATTAAAACAAAAACAAACAAACAAAAAAAGAGTTGTAACGTGATGAAGATGAAATAAAGATGTTTAAGTTGCCTATGTGGGAATTTGGACTTGACTCGTTATTGCATCATCATTTTATTCTAGCAAAGTAAAAACCTTTTTTCCCTTGGAAAACAACAACTTTATTCTGGTGATAGTACAGCTTTTAAATTGGAATAAAACAAGTTGATTTGTTTTGCGTTTTCATTGTTACCAGCGTGGGCCTGATAGTGGTGTGGTTAGTGTTAAAGTTAGGGTACATCACGGGGGGGCGCATGTCTTCCATGGAGTATTAAAAAAAATAAAAAATCTGAGATTTACAATTTACAACTTCCATCCATCCATCCATTTTCTATACCGCTTCTCCTTTTTATCGTAAATTTACTTTCAATCTCATAAAGTTAATTAGTTAAAGAATAAAGTCATAAATTTACAACTTTTTTTCTTGTAAATTTACGACTTTGAGATTTACAATAAAGTTGTAAATTTATGAGAGAAAAAAAGAGTCATAAGTTTACAAGAAGAAAGTTGTAAATTTACTAGAATAAAGTCTTAAATAAACTTATTTTCTTGTAAATTTCTGACTATGAGATTGAAAATAGCCGTAAATTACGAGAAAACAAAAGTCGTAAATTTACAAGGAAAAAGTTGTACATTTACGAGTAAAAAAGTAATACATTTATGGGAGTAAAGTTGTAAATTTACGGGAATAAAGTTGTACATTTCCAACTTTTCTCGTAAAGGGCTAGCCATGCTAATCTAAATGCTGAATGCTCAACTACTCTTTTTTGCTGCCACATTTTTAATAAAAGTTTGCCTGAAGCAAGAGGAATGAAGAGCTATGCTCTATTTTCTCTCTGACACGTCTGACACCATGACATGTAAATGTACCACTTTATTCTCCTAATATTACAACTTTATTCTTGTAAATGTACTACTTTATTCTCGTAATATTACAACTTTATTCTTGTAAATGTACTACTTTATTCTCGTAATATTACACATTTTTTCCTCGTATATGTACGACTTTATTCTCATAATATTACGACATTTTCTTGTAATAATACGACTTTATTATCGTAAATTTACGACTTTATTCTCATAAATGTATTGCTTTATTCTCGTAAATTTACAACTTTATTCTCCTAAATGTATTGTTTTATTCTCGTAATATTACACATTTTTTCCTCGTAAATTTACAACTTTATTCTTGCAACATTACAACCTATTTCTCGTAATATTACAAGTTTTTATTTGTAGATTTACGACTTTATTCTCAAAATCTCAGATTTCCTCCCAATGTGGCCCGTGGTACACGTCAGTTCATATTGAAGAATAAAGTAAGGAGTGTAAAGGGACGCACGCTGATGACGCTTTACACACACACACACACGCACGCACACGCACACACACACAAAGATGGATTCCTTGAGGGAAGACTGGATGAGCTCGGATGTGAAGTTGCTGCTACGTTTTTGCTCTTCAGTACGGACATGAAAAATTGATAGCAATCATTGACATACTGTAGTGTGTGTGTGTGTGTGTGTGTGTGTGTGTGTGTGTGCGAGTGCGAGAGAGAGAGAGAGAGAGATAGAGAGATGAGAGCCACCCTGGTCCACTAGGGGCAGCCGAGTGGAGTCCACAGGACTTTACTTTGTTCTTGATCCACTATAGTCGTGATCTGAGTGCAAATGTAAGGGAGGGAGCCGCCCTGGACAATTCCTGCAAGGACACATCCTGCATTAAACACTGCACAAGAAAAAAAAACACACACACACGTACAGTACATACGCACACGCACGCACCTGTGAAGAACTTGCTGTAGTCCTGCTCGATCTTCTGTGCACTTTCAAACTGCTCCTTGGAATGTTTCTGAGATACTTTGTCACGCAGATACACGGGATCTTTCTGCTCCCTGCGGAACATCAAAGCGTGACCTGTGACCTGTGACCTTGGGTGCCCGACACACGCGCCCCTGTCCTTCAAACTCATCAGGGTTCTCGCCGTGACAAACAGAAACGGATCAAAAATTCAAAAGGTGGAACGCTAAAACATTTCAACATCCATTGAACGACATTATTTTTATATCTACTTTTTTAAAATTAGATTTCAGTGTAGTTTGAGCACATCTGGAGGTAAGGAGGACTGGAACAAATTGGGATTTGTTGGTTTGTCCTCATCAAATATCATGACGTTACTTCTAATCAGGAGAACCAGAGCATAGAGGGGAGGGAGCCACCCGGCCCAGCAAGGCGCACTGTATTCGGGTACATGCTCCGAGCAGCTGGTGTGACTCCACGGAGGTCTCTGGCACACATTTTGCACTTTTCAAACGCTTCGGCGCTGGCGTTTCAGCTGACTGATAAGGTTTTTTGTGGCTCCATGCACTTTTTTTTCCCCCCACATCGCGGCGCATTTGCTACAACTAGAACGCAAAATGTCTCTGAAAGTGGATGTTTGTTTACAAGTGAGCTGCGGGGAAGTTACGACCAGTCGTTAACGTCACAGGCAGGAGAAAAAAGGAGCGCTTGATTTGCTCACCCACGCAGTACGGGCAATCTCGCTTTAATGGAGTGTTTTTTTTAAATGGTCGGTAATCTGAGCTCTTTTTAATGTTATTGGATTCATCGGTATTACGTAATAATTCCTTCATATCGGCCTGACAATTATCGTGCACCCTTAATTTTTATATTTTGTTTTTCATAAAACTATGACCTTTACAAAATAAAATAACATTTTTCTTTAATATTTCAACTCTGCTACTAAAACATTTTTCCTAATATTATTACAAATTTATTCTTGTCAAATTGCGTGTTTTTTTAAATTATACGAATACAACTTTTTTCTGTAGTTTGACTTCATTTCAGCTGTTTTTCTTTCCATTTCTGCTGTTGCTCTTTTTCCATTTTCCAACTATTTCAACTTTCTTCTTGTAAATTTGATTATGACTTTATTTCCATAATAATTGGACTTAATTCTCGTGACATGATAACTTTTTCCACAATGTAATTTTCCACAAATTACAACTTTATTCGTTGTTTGCTTCGTTTCTCATAATATAACTTTTTTTTAAAAACTTTTAAACTTTCTTCAGTATTTCAACTTTATGCTACTAGAATGAGGTTATTTTGCATAATAATATATGTTTAATATATGTAATATATGTATACATAATATCACATAAATAATAACATAATATTCCGACATTATTCTGATAAAATTACTACTTACTACAAAAACTTTCTCTTAATATTTTGAATTTATTCTAGTAAAATTACTGCTGATTTTTCCTTTTTTTTGTTTTCTTGTTAAATGATATTTTTACACTGTGCTCCAAATTATTATGCAAATGATATTTTTCTGTGATTGTGCTAAATAGTCAACATAAATGAGCATCATGATCGTTTTCAAGTCATCAACCTTTAGAGTGCTGACCAAACCTCACAATGATTAGAGTATTTTTTTCAAAAATAAAAAATTAAACGCACTGTTCCACATGATTATGCACAACACAGGTTTAAAGCACTGGTTGTTCAGAAGCGAAAATGGTCATTTGTTGAATCTGCAGCATAAGGAGTTCTTATTTACTGAAAGCAAAAGCTATTTCAATCACTAACATTTGAACAAGCCAAGTTACATCCCTTCTTTGATATAACCTTCACAATTCATACCTTGAATTTGGAGGTTTTTGGCACGTTTCTGCTTGAATTTCTTTGCAAGATGTCAGAATAGCATCCCCCGGTTGCTGTTTTGTTGTGATCTGGGTTGAGGTCATAGGAAAAAAAGGGGGACCAAACCAGGAGCTCCTCTCCTTTTATGCCCATACCAGTCAACGACATGTTTGCATCATGATTTGGTGCATTGTCATGCATGAAGGTCATTCATATTATACCACGGAAGAAAGTGGTCCATCAGAAACTCTACATACTTTGCTGAGATCATTTTCACACCTTAAATGACCATAAAGGGCCTACTGGCTACCGGCAAAACAGGACTCGGCCACCTCCTTGCTGACATCACAGCCTGGCCATAATCTACTTCATCCATCCATAACTGCAAGCCTCTAGAGCAGGGGTCACCAATGTGGTGCCCGTGGGCACCAGGTAGCCCCCACGACCACATGAGGTGCCCGCAAGCCTGCTTTTCATTCAGGTTTTCAGTTAATAATGAAAGAACAGTAGAAAGAAATGCATTGTGAAATACAACATGTGAGTTGTGGACACCAGCATTTTGTTCATGTTCGGGTAAAACAAGCATATTCGCTTTGTTTGGGTTTAAAATAAGCTCTGAAAATAAATGTTACAAAAATGAGTAGCTATTGGCCATTTTCATTTTGTAAAAGTAGCTCTCACAAGGAAAAACCTTGGTGACCCCTGGTCCAGAGGATCCTACCTTGAGGTTCATGGGACTTCAGGGGCACCAGCAGCTTCAAATACCTGTTTGCTGCTCTGCTTTTTAGCAGGTGCTCTCCTGATTCCATACATTTGTCTGGCAGAAACCTTTGTCATTATGCCTTTACAGTATCAGCACAACCCCGGCTATCATCTGAATCAGCCACAAATTTCTTCACCGTACAAATGATTGTGAATTATTTAATGTTTTTATGCCTCGTCCGAGGCACTGCAATATTTCACGCTTTTTCGTCAGCAGAGAGATCCTTTTTCTCGCTCGCATCTTCTTCCGCTGTGGAACACACGTAAACAAAATGGCAAATATAGACAAATATAACGCAGAGCGATTTGTGAGGTCTGAGGCATTTTTATAATGACGCTTCTGAACGCATATTGCCTTGAGAAGCCAAACTCCTTACTTAAATCACCCAGCAACTAAGCCGAACTACGTTCCGCGACACAGAAGGCCGACCAGAACTGGTCTGGACCAAATGGGGGTAAGTCATTGTTGACAAAGTCCACTGCTGATGGAGATGTCATACAACTTCCCAACTATCCCTTTAATAACAAGAAATATAATTTTTAAGTAGTTTGCGTTGAATTGGGCTCACCTGGCAAAGTAATTAAGACAGTTGTCCGAGATTGACATGCGTAATCCAAAGAGCCCCAAGACACAATGCCATCCATCAATTTCATTGAAAAACAAAACATTTGATGTTTATGATACTAAAATCCTATTTGCATAATCATTTGGAACACAGTGTGGAATGTTCTGCGGACCAATAAAAGAGCACTTTGGACACCCCTGCCTTTGACCATAGCCACAGTATCAGACCGAAGTAAAAATCACTTACTTGATCTGCTTGGCGTTTTTGTAGCGCACAAAGACCACGATGGGATAAATGTGAACGCTGTGCAGCCTCTCGATGGCGTGCGGCGCGATGTCCAGCAAACAGTGACAACCCTGCAAGGACAAACACCACGCCGCGTCTTTCACGGACATCCGAGGCGGGGAGGCTGAACATCGGATGAAATACCTTCTCTGTTATTTCCTTTATGGAAGTCACGGTGGTCACGTCAAAATGGCCGCTGCGGCGCTTGTAGTCGATGAAGAGGCAGTCTTTGACGCCTCGCTCGATGGCTTGCTGGGACGCCTTCATCACCTCTGCGGACGTAGGAGCTTGCTGAAAGGTCACATGTCTACAGGGTGAAGATGCAGCATAAGAACAAACCTAGCAGGCATCTGCAGAACTTCCCCGGAGACTCTTTGACCAGCATCTCCTTGATGGGGTCCGTCAGCGGCCCCAGGACCAGCACGGGTCTAGGAGAGGTGCACTCCACCTTCTGGACCCTCTGATAGGCCAGACTCACACAGTCTTCCAGGAAGGGGATGGAGTCGGTGCTGATGGCGTCCAGAGCCACCATCTCCTTGCTGTCTTTGGAGCTGCTGCGCTTGTGTTTCTGCTTCCTCCTGAAGAAGGAGCGACGGGCAGCCGCCGAAAGGGTCTTGCCCGAGTCTTCCTTCATTTCCGTCACGCTGTGTCGGCGGTAAAACTCTTGGTCCATCCTGCAACATTGGAGGATGGCTTAAGGCAACAAGCAAAGCAAAAAAAACCCAACAAAACCAAAACTATTCATGTCATTAAATCATTCCAATAAATGTTGTAGTATCATTAAAAAGGTCATGAAATCCTGGCCTTTGAAACTATTTTATTTATTTATTATATTTTACGATTACTATTTATGAGACTTTATTCTATTTCAGTTTAATTTATGTTCATTTCATTTGATCTGGATATTTTATGCCTTTTAATCTTATTTTAGATGTTTCTAGATGCCTTGATGTGAGTTTTTGTGCTTTTGTGCTGGAGGTCATTTTGTAGGGCTCTGGCAGTGCTCATCCTGTTCCTCCTTGCACAAAGGAGCAGATACCGATCCTGCTGAGGGTTGAAGGACCTTCTACGGCCCTGTCCAGCTCTCCTGGAGTAACTACCTGTCTCCTGGAATCTCCTCCATGCGTCCAGGTACCGCAGTGATGCCCTGGTCCAGATCTGGGAGGAGATCCCCCAGGACACCATCCGTAGTCTCATTAGGAGCATGCCCCCACGTGGTCAGGCATGCGTACAAGCACGTGGGGGCCACACAAACTACTGAGAATCATTTTGAGTTGCTACAATGACATTTTAGCCAAATGGACCAGTGTGCTGCATCATTTTTTCACTTTCATTTTTGGGGTGTCTTTGATTTCCCCCCTCTATAGGGTGATCATTTTCATTTTTATCAAATGATGTGGCATCATTTTGTTACTAATACATCACCCACTTATTATCAGGAAACATATTCAACATCATTTTTCCCCCAGTTTAGATCTGATGTGTTTTCCAAGTGTTCCTTTAATTTTTTTGAGCAGTGTATTTGATTTACGGGCTGCTTGGCTCAACAGAGTCCATTTTTTTTTAACACATTCTACAAATATATATAATACAAATAAATAAAATATAAATATATGAAACATATTAAAATATACAATTATATGTCATTATATTATGAAAAGTGAAATTAACAATATTATATTCAAATAAAAAACACACATGTAAAATGGGCCCTGCCACACCTGTGGCATGGCACCTACGGCGCATATTGTGGTCGCAGCTGCAGCACAAAAAAGAAGAAATACATGTGGTGTGTGTGCACGCACATGTACTTGCTGGGGATCTGCCCCCTCTGGATCTGCTGCGCGTTCTCGTCTAGCTGCCAGGCCATCCACGTCCCGAAGCTGCCCTTTGGTAACGACTCATCCACGTACAGGATGTCATCCTTCTTGAACGTGAGGTCTCCCTCGGCCTCCCCCACACGGTCGTAAAGTGCTCTGGAGGCAGAGACAGAGATAGATGGCCACTTGTGAGGGAGCACAAAGCTGATGAGGCGATAGGAGGGGAGGACGTATCCGACAGGAGAGTTTGGCGGGTTGGGTAAGATAACAAGACAAAGAAGGCGATGAAGAAGGGGAAGTTGGTTTGTGAACAGTGTAGACTTTGCTGGGGTTCCACTGGAGCCTCATAAGTCCTTTCTGGGCAGACTAGCAAGCAGGCTGAGTGTATTTCCTGCACATGACATCAGCAGCACGCTTGCCTGCATGAGAGGTGACCGTGGCAGCTGCTGCAACAAGCTCCTCCCCTTCCTCTAAACTTTAAGTGTGATAAGGAAATTTCCTTGAAGTAGGATTCCTTATTTATACATGTAAATTGAATATTTATGTAGTTTGAGTATAGTAAACCTTTTGAATACGCTTCTGAATACGCTTTAACAGTATTAGAGCCCTCTAGACATGAAATAAAACCCCTATAGTCTCCTTTACACTCATATTACCCAATATAGTAGACAACATACGAGAAAATAACTTCCTGTTCTGTATAGTACTTCCTGCGGCGGCTATTGTCTCACCAATGTAACATTACTGACACCAAAAAATGCTTCATTCAACCACAAAACAGCAGTGATTTATGAATTTATACTATTTTTTTTTTAACATTATTAGGAATAATGTAAATATGAAATATATTATACATAATACATTAAACTTAAAGATAATGATTGTATATTCTGCTTTTGCAATGAGCTGGAAAAGGTTGCTGGTCTTGGTGTGCGCGTGGCAAGTGGAAGATGAGGCAACCTAAATTTGGGAGGATGTGAGACGTAATTGGTTAGATGAGAAAGAGTCCTGCGTGTCCGAGGGGCGCTGCAGTGGCGCTACTATAAATAGCAACACAGAAGAGGATGCTTTGGGGAAATGAACGGCATCTTTTCACAGAGTGGTACTCCAACACTGACTTACTGTGTCATATACTGTATGTGTGTGTGTCGAAAATACTGCATGCATATTCACACACCTGATATAAAAGCCATCGCCTGGAACGTCTTTGAGCACGTTGAAGTCGTCCGCACGATGCTGCACCTTCAACGTGACCGTCTCGGCCGGCTTCAACATTTCAACATAGACTTCCTCCGCCGTCTTATTCTTCATAGTCACTGCGTTGTACTGCAAGGAAAATGACAACATTATTATTATGATGATGATGAAACACAGGAGCAGTGAAAAGGTGGTGCTGCGTGTTTGCACTTAAGCCAGACGTCATGTGCTCCGTCTACGCTTTCCGCTGAATTAAAGTGGCGCCGTATTGATTCGGGCAGTGAGCAAACAGGAGGGAAGATTGAAGGACGGAGCGGCACGGCGCGGAAAGGTGCTGCATGCTAATTTCATACAGCAGCTCCTCCTTTGAGCTAAGCGTGCCAGGAATGGCTCATTATTTAAGATTTGGCATCGCCGACGCGGAAGGAGCGCAGCCAGACGGTGACTTCAGTGAAGTTCTGTGAACATTTGTGGAAGCCAGAAGACTAATCTCAAAGCTCTTTCAACCTATTCCCACTTTTAACTCATTCAATACCACAGACATATTTACACGTTTTTATAAACCCAAAGACATATTCTTACGTATTTCACATTTTTTTACACGAGAAGCAACTGGAGGTGAAAGATGTCATTGTTAGAGCAGGTTTAAGCCATAAAAAGGGCTACAGGGTGGCAGAGCTGCATTTGAAAAGAGCTCAGAGTGTGATGGTTACGCATTGTAGGGACATTTTAACGCATGCACACGCACACACGCGCGCACACACAAAGTTTAGTTCCAAATGTGAAAATTGTAAATAGTTCATGGTGTTATATTTGTAAATAAATTGTTATTTTGATGTAAAACAACCCTTTTTTGTGTTGTTTATGTTGTATAGTTGTTTAAACATTGGAGCTGTCACAAAAGCAGAAAATTTGTGTCAAACTTATGCTTTTCACAAAAACCTGTTTTTCCTCCTTATTCTTGTTGGCAGCTGATATTTTCCCGAAACTTCCCTATGTTCTACTGCTGAACTTTTAGTTTCTGATGAAAGACGGGAGTCTAACCTGTCTTTTGGTAGGTTCCATGTTTATATAACCATACAACACAATCTTCTATGTGCCTTGAAAGATCAATCAAAATGGCCGCTACTCAAGGGGTTGGAATTGAATGAGTTAAAAACATGAAGTGACACCAAAAACTCGATCTTGTGTAGGAAACCCATAGCATCATGTGACCATCACTCACACTGTGTGCTTTCAATATAGAAGACCATCACAACTCAAAAACAATCCATTCCAGAAGATTGTCATCATCAGTAATTACTAGTGAATCCCACTTGGAAGTGTTCAACTTATTTTTATGATTCTGTACATGTGGAGAACGGGGTTGGTCGTCACACGGGTTTGGTTGTCACACTCCGATTTCGCCACCAGACGGCGCTGTCTCTCAAATTGTGGCACAATGTGCTGTCCCAAGGAAACAGCCATACCTCCAGAATGAGGTCACCAGGACGCAAGCCATCAGCGCCTCTGGCGGGGCTGTCCTCATCCAGGCTTTCTATGTAGACCCCCCGCAAGTTGCCTCCACAGAGCGTGACCCCCACCTCCACGCCAGGCCTGTGCACCGTCACCAGTCGAGGCTCCGCCGCCTTCTTGTTGCCGTCAGAGTGCATTCTGGGTGGAAATAAGTACGCATGACAACGTGGTGTCGGCTCATTATTGCTTTGGCGACCAGAGTGCGTTTATTTACCTGACGTAGCTGCGGGGGCTGGTGGTGGGCGTGGCCTGCTTGGAGGACGGGGTGAGGGTGCCCTCGTCCTGCTCGCTGAGCGTGTCGATGGCGGAGTGATTGTCCGGGGTGGCGGCGCCGCTCCCCTGCGGAGTCGACTGAGTGCTGACTGGCTCGAGACGAGAGCTGCTCCCGTTAGGAAAACAGGTTTAAAAAAAAAAAAAAAACACTGTTGGAACACTAAACACCTAAAATAACAAGTCATTACGTTTATGGTGTTAATACTGTATCTGTTACTTAGCATCTGAGGTGTAGTCCTTGGTAAGGCTAGGAATTCTATTTGATAGCGTATACTTGAGTCACATGCCTCACAATAAGAAAGTACAATCATCTGAGTTTTCTTTATTTAACAGGGGTGTCCAAATGTGACCTGCCGCACATTCTAAAAATACAATTACAAAAAAAAAACAAAAACAAAATGGGACAAAAAGCGCAAAAATGCCTGACGTTAGAAGAAAAAGTTGAAATGTGTTTATGATTAAAAAAGAAAAAAAATGTATAATTAAATACAAGACATATACTGTGTTGGTATACATATATTTTTAAACATTTTAAAATAATAAAAAAAAAATACTAAGAAAAAAAGACTTTTTTTCTTTGTAGTTTATTGAGCGAAAAATAAATAGACATTTGATGACATCACTTACACCTTCTGTAAGTAAGAAATAATAGCGTCAGAGCCGTTCATAGGTTAAAAATATAGGTTAAAATATAGTTCATAGGTTTAGTAGCCCGCAGCACATTCTAAAAACATAAATCCAAAACAACAATCAGCAGTTATTTTACAAGAATAAAGTCCAAATACTAAGAGAAAAACGCTGTAATGAGAAAAAGTCAGAATTGTGAAATACTACAGAAAAAAATATTTTAAGTCATAACATTATGATTTAAAAACAAAAACAAAAACAAATGAAATTGTAATTTTTTTAGTTTGCTGAAAATGTTATGTTTCGATAATAAAGTGAAAACATTGTGGGAAAGAAGCAAGAAGAAAATTGAAATCGTTGGAAAATTTAATAAATAAATAAATAAATAAAAAGGAGCAGAAATGGGGAATTTTAGGAGAATAAAGTCAAAATATTAAGAGTCCTATTCTAATAATAAAGTTGCAATTTTACCAAAATAAACTCAAAATATTATGAGGAAAAATTAGTTACTTTTTGAAAGTTGTCATATTATGGGAAACAAAAAACAAAGTCAGTTTTGGAAAATTATGTTTTCACAAATTTATGTGAATAAAGCCATAATATTATGAAAAGAAAATTTCCTAAGATTATTTAAGAAGAAAGTTGAAATAATTGGGATGCATCACCTTGCTTTCCTGCACAAAACCCCCAAAATACAAGAAATGCCATTCTCAACCCTTGACTTGTGCTTATTTGTGGGGGTCAGGACAAGTACAAGTGTTTTTACCTGGAGCGAGAGTGGTTGCCCAGCTGGTACATGTGTGGGTTGTACTGCGCCATGATGGTGATGGTGTCACACTGCTGACCAATGATGAGGCGAGCCTGCTGCTCCGTCGCGTTACGCAAGTTGATGCCATTGAACTGAGAAAGGAAGCAGTTTCAATTTTGGGAAAGGGCCAGCGAAATGATGCTGTCACGCATCACTCCAACGGATCCCTCCTACCTCCAGTAACTGGTCTCCGTACTCCAGTCCCGCCTGGTGGGCGATGCTGCCTCCAGTCACCTTGGAGACAAAGATGCCGCCATTCTCGCCGCTCACGATGGAGATACCCAAAGGCTCGGCGCCCTTGTGCACGATGACGTTGCGGGGTTCCTCCAAGTATGGCCTGGAAGCAGAGAAGACGTCTTCACAATGAATGAATGAATGGATGGCTGGATGGATGGATGATGTCACGCTGGGTGATGATGATGTGCTTCCTCTACAACCTTTACTACTACTAACTACTACTAAGCTGCAGAGACTACCAGGCATTTATTAGCATTAAGCAAATTAAACAATACCTTCTAAGAATTTTTTTTATTTTAATTTTTCTTTACATTTTTTAAACAAGTGACAATTACAATGATGCAATATTAAAATGAAATAAATAAAATATAATATAAAATACAATACAGCAATTATGAATATACTTTCTGTAATTTCTCTCCCTCTCGTGATGCTCCCTCCTCGTCAGCGGACATCCTTTTCTTTCTTTTTTTTTTTTTAATTCCAAATCACTTATTCTTTTTGGTTTCGTCAAATTGGGTACGAGGTGTTTATTTACTCAACTGCAAAGGGTACCACGCATTTATGAGCAGTACGGCCTGCAATTTAGAAACATATTAAACAATATTTTGAGATTGAGTTTATTTTAAAAATTGTATAATAATTTAAAAAATTTGAAAATTCTATATACAGCAAACATTTTATTAAGTTTATTTTTAACGTTTTATTTCATAATATTTTATATTCTTCTTTGTATTCTTTCCCCACAAATGACAATTGAAAAACTGCAATATTACAATGAAACAAAATACTACAAAATAATATGTACTATAATTACTGTACTTTCTGAGGCTCTCTCCTCGTCACCGTCTTTTCTTTTAAATCACTTCTTTTTGGTTTAGTCAAATCGGGTATGAGGTGTTTGTTTATTCAACCTCTGAGGGTGCCATGCATTTATTAGCCGTAAGGTCTGCATTTTATAAGCATAGTAAACAAAATTTTTAAATTGTGTTAATTGTAAAATTGTATAATAAATTTTAAAATAAAATTGTTGTAATTTAAAAATTGTATCATAATTTTAAACATTTTAAAATTGTTTTAATTTAAAAAAATTGCATAATTAATTTTTTTATATTGTACATTTTAAAATTGTATATTTTTTATTTTTTTTGTAATGTTTCTATTTTTTCCCCACAAATGACAATTAAAATACATAATACGTATTATAATAAATATACTTTCTGTAATTGTCTCTCCTAGTGAGCTGCCTTTAGATTGTTTACTTATGTAATCACTTTGTCATGCTCTGCTATGTCACGGGTTATAAGGTCTTGCTACTTTTGTTGCCACTGCTCATTTGTTGTGCCTTTTTACTGATTCTTCCTTGTCTTTCACTTGGGCTCTGGCCACTCCAGTCTCGGGCGGAGCTGCGGGACGTGGTGCAGCTGCTCTTTATCTGTATCAACCATTTAAGCTCACCTGCTGTGATGGGATGGCACTCATGGTGAAGACCCCAAGCCACGCTTCATGTTGTTAATCATCCTGTTTTACTAGTTTTCTGTTGGACTCCCTGGGTGCCATCCAGTCGGCTAGCTTGTGCCAGTGCTGCACGTCCTGTAGCTCCGTCAGGCCGGTTATTTGTTAGTCTCGGTTTTTCTTACTCCCATTTTTCGGGGCGCCTTTGTTTTTTGTTCTTCAAGCATATGTGCTGCAGTGACAATTAAAGACCTACCTTTGTCCTCTACATCGTGGGATCCAAAGTCCAGCATAGACTATACATCATCACACACTTTCTTTTTGGTTTCGACACATCGGGTATGAGGTGTTTATTTACTCAACTGCAGAGTATTATTATTATTATTATTAAAATTCATTTATTCAGGTGGACAGTCCATCTGGAATTAATTAGCGAGGTGGTGACTACTAGGAAATATGTTCATATAAAATAGGGATACGCTTTATTAAAAACTTGCATCATCGATCCAGTGTGACATTTTCCACTTTATCAACCCTGTGCTTTAACGTGCACAGCAATGTGTGTGTGTGTGTGTGTGTGTGTGTGTGTGAGCAGGTCCTTGATATGAGGCAGGATTGACATGAACTTTGTGTGTCTTCATGACAAATGGGGCATGGCACACAATTCCATGAAGGCAGAAAAGAGGGATGGACTCAAGCAGCCAGAGACGAGGGCCAGACAGAGTGGTGTACAAACAAGGCCGAGCCCATAAGCTGCAAGTTGAGTAGTAACAATAATAATAATAATAATAATAATAATAATAATAATAATAATAATAATAATAACAACATTGTATAACATACACACTGCACTGCAGACTGCAGGATAAATTGGCCTCTAGCCAATAAACACGCATGCATATTCACCGCTGGACATCACATGCAGAAATCTGAGAGGGATGTCCCCCCAAGTGGAAGGAGACAAGTACACAGGGGACAAGCAAATATACAAGAGTATATACTGGAACCCTGTTCCCACTGCAGCATGCAGACCACTAATCATCTAAAATTAAAATATATTACGGGTGAAATATACATCACAAAATCTACTTCAGCATTCCGTTTGGTGCAAAGGATTTTCTGGCTCTTCAGGGGTGAAGCACGTGGACGACGGGGTGGTAGAAGAGGAGGGGTGGGGTGGGTGGGCTGCCGTTGTGAAAGCACGAACCTGAGGCTCCTGAGAGAGGAGAACCTCGGCCTCGCAGCCGGAGGAATCCTTAGAAAAGATCGGTTACGGTAAAGAGATCTGGAAGCGGATGGGCAGTGAAGGCAGATGGGAGAGAGGAGGACACGCATCATATAGAGACCTGTGATCACCGGACGAGTGGTCGGAGGACAGAAGTGAAGAAAAATGACAGCACAGGAAGACAGCAATGACTCTTATTTCCAATCACGTTGATGAAGGATTGCACCGCTCCTGCTTTGAATCTCGAAGGAGCCTCTGTGGGGTTTCGTCTCCATCACAAACCCATCTACGCCGCTGTGCCGATCACCCAGCTCTCTCTCATCAACGTCAAGACGACAATTACAAGCATTCGAGTCATGCAGATGTGCTGCTCCTCATACATACCGGTCTTTCCTGCGCTCACCGATTGGCACCGGGCTGACGGAGATGCGAGGTAACGTGGAAATGGAGCCTTGTGATTGGTTGCTGGCGTAGGAGGAAGTCTCCAGATTGAGCGGCGACTGCGGCGGCGTGATGAGGCTGGGGCTGCTGCACTCGGAATGCGAGAGGGAGCCTGGACATTAAACAACATGAGGTGTTCACCATACATGGAGACACACTGGGAGGTAAACATAGACGACATATACACACTAGACCAGGGCTGGGCAAACATTTTGTCTCGCTGACCACATTGGGTTAAAATAATGTTGCAGGTTATACAGTACATACAGTATACTGTACATTCAATACACGTACTATTTAATGCCTAGAAATTCTAAAGTGCAACTGGAATTATTTGTGAATGAAACTGTAAAATATACCCAAATGCCAGAGAAAATAAGACTTTTCTGCAGAACTTCATGCTAAACAAACATGCTCCCGTCCCTCTCCGTCACATATGCTGCCCCTGCCTAAGCACAGAACTCTGGTTAGTAGGGGTGTCACAAGATCTCGCAGGATTAAAACGTGACAAGATTTTCTTGCTCCTAAAGGACTCGTGGGCACTAGGTCTGGGATGATAATAAACACATTAATTGATCACACAATAAATTAAAATGAACTTGATCAATTTTGCCGGCCTCAGTATGTTGCCATGAGCTTGCGTGTCTGTTTTCCTCATCTATCACCGCCAAACAGGCAGGAAGAGGGTTGAGTCTGTCCATTGGTTTCAGCACCTTGGCATAGAACAACGGCATGAACGAAGCGAGACCTTTTGTCAGTCATTGTCTCAGTGGGTGGAGCTGGGCCGGTAGCATAAACACAGTGCAGAAGAGTGTAACGTTGGAGAAATGACATTAGTAGACTGGATCTTCTCATTCTACTTTTCTTAAAAGTAAAGTTAAAATCTCGTCTAGTAGACCCCTACTGGCTAGCGCACTCATTTAAACCATGCAAACTTTTACAACCCTGCCTCTTATAAGCATCGGAATCAAGAATCACTAAGAACCGGAATCGGAACGAGGAATCAGAATCGGAAACAGATTCAAACGACACCCAACCCTACATACTGTATGACTGAGTCAGTTTACCTCTGTCTGAGCCCAGCATGGAGCGAGGATAGCGAGGAGTGGAAGGGATCTTGATCCTCTCGGTTCGGTACTGGACATTGTTAGAAGAACCTGCAGCAGATGTGAAACAACAGATCAGAATCCAGCAACGTAAAATTCGAGGATGAGCGCGTGACAGCAAGCGTGTGAACTTTCAGGTGTGTGTGCGTGTGTGCGCTTGTGTGACAGACTGACCGAGCCGTGCGCTGGAGGGCAGTGAGTTTGTACCGTGTGAGGCTCGGCTGCTGCGTGACGATGAGGATTCGGCGTAGTCGCCGACCCGCTTCTGCTGGCTGAGATCCAGGCTCAGTCGACCCTGATGCTGGGGGCTGCCGAAAGCAGGACGGAGGGGGAGAAGGGTGAAATGAGGCCTTTGGAAATGAGGCATGCAGTGCATACACATTGATATGAATAGCAAAGATATTTCACAGTTAATTACAGTACACTGATGGCCAAAACATGAAGGCAACACTAACTACATTTCATTTCATGCTTTCCACCTTTAGGAATCAGACTCATTTGAAACTATTAGACACCAGTATATTGCCATGTGCATGCGTGTCTGTTTTCGTCGTCTCCCGCCTCCAAACAGGCAGGAAGAGGATTCACTCTGTGCATTGCTTTCAGCACCTTGCCGCATTTGTTCCATAGAACAACGGCATGAACAGAGTTCACCAAGACAATAGTCTTTGTCTTGGTGGGTGGATATTTCGGTTTTAAACAAAATGAACAAGGTGAGCGCATGAACAACGATGAACCGATATGTAGCATTTGATCAAAAGTAGTACAAGGAAGAAGGGGAACACAACTATCCTTTTCAGTTTTCCCCAAGTGAGGAAAAAAATAAATACCGCTGGAGGTGCAGCAGAGCCTTCGTCCCGACAGCCAACGCTCACTGATATGTTTGTTTGGCAATGTAAATATAAAGAAAATTGTGCAAAATGGTGCGTGCACACAGTATCGCTCGCTACATTGCAAAAGAAATGCAACCATTCAATACGGTTATATGGCATATATTTTATGTTATTTCATTAATGAAAATACGGTCTCAAAAATTTTGTCAATAATATCGATTATCGACGATAATCTGTAGAACAATTATCGAGGAGCAAAATTTGTTATCGTGGCAGGCCTACCTTTTGTTAGTGTATATGGCATATACTGTATTTTATGTAAATTCATTAATGAAAATATGGTCTCAAAAATGTTGTCAATAATATCGATTATCGATGATAATCTGTAGAACAATTATCGAGGAGCAAAATTTGTTATCGTGGCAGGCCTACCTTTTGTTAGTCATACAGTCTCTTTGTCTCAGTGGGTGGAGGCAGGGCCGCTAGCATACACACAGTGTAACATAGTAGAAATTGCAAGATATTGTCATATTTTTTTATTGTACTTTTCTTAAAAGTTAGCTCGTCCTCGTCAGCCCAATTTCATGTACCATCACGGTGAGTGTCTCATGACCCCCCTCACCCAGAAGATTGCGTTCAGGCTGCCTTCAGGAGAACTGGGAATGTGTCATAAGGAAGCACAAAGAGGAATTCACCTGGTGGGCGTGTGCTGGTGACAGATCTGGGAGGCGACGGACGGACAGTTGCTGGTGTGAACACGATGGCTGCGCACAGTGTACACGGGATTCCTCATTACGGCCGTCACGGCGGGGCAGGGGGACAAGCCACGGTGGGCTGAATCTGACAGAGAACAGACAAGCGTGTCAAGAAAAGAGTGTGGGGGTGTCAAAGTATATGAGAGACTCACTGGGAGGCAGGGTGCCGTTGTAGACGGTGGGGACAAAGCCGACGCTGTGCCTGTGGGAGCGACTTGGGGAGGAGCGCAGCATGTCCCTGGGTTCTGGTGAATGCTCGTCGTTGGAGTAGCTCTGTGATGGACGACAGGAACATGTTAGCATTCTCTTTAGGAAGGAGACAGCAACCAAATCCCCCCCGCCGTGAGATCTTTTGTGCTCCAGGCTTGTCTATTTCTTGGCTTCCCGTCTGAGCCCAGGAGAGCTTGTCAGCTCCTCCTGGGCGGCTAGTGTCAGCGCAGCAACATCCATCACTCGGACATGCTGGCCCAAAAGGCAAAGTCCTCTGGCACAGCTCTGACGGAGCCGTAAATTGTGGGACAAAATGCAGGCTTTGGCTCCAGGGGAGGATGCGAAATGTGGCTCCATTGTGAGGGCGCACACCTCCAAAATGCATCATGTCTCTTTATGAAAAAAGGTATTGATCTCATACAGCGAGGGAGTGTGAGTGATTTAGCACACAGAGCTTGTTATCTACTCGTGTTTTAATTCACTTAACGGACCCACCTGGAAGGAGGGAAGAGTGATGGTCTGTGGCGTCATCCTGCGGCGAAGGGCGGGGGCGGACTTAGGGCGCGGCCTCTTCACTTCTGGCTCCTCCCCTCTGGTGCGTCCGATGTCCTCGTCGCACGACTTCCTCGAGGTCAGGACTTTGCCGTCCAGGAAGTAGTGGTTCCCATTCCGGTCTCGCTCCCGCTCACCCGTCGCCATGGAGACGGCGGGGTCTCCCTTTCCGTCCGACGTGATGGTGCAGTCGGAGGCAGAGCTGCTTTGATGTTTGTGTTTGAACTTGAAGGAGTCGCTGCGGGTGGGGGGCGTCGGGGGCGTGGGGGTAGGAGTGGAAGAGGAGGAGAGGGAGTCCGTCTTTGAAGGCTGCGGAGAGTGCGACGTCGCCGTTATCTGATTGGCCGCCATGTACTCCATCTTGGAGGAGGGCGTTTCAGGGCGTTTGAAGGTGTCCGGGTCGAAGATGGACTTCCTCTGCTTGGGTGATTTATAGATGGAGAGCTGCGCCGCTGCTGTGACCGGGCTGGTGTTGTCTGGCGCTACTGACATGCCTCCCACCACCATCTTGGGCCACGTTCCTCCGCTGTGCTTCCTGTCCTGATTGGCCTCCATCGTGAGGCACTCTGGAGCGGAGACGGGGTCAAACGGCAAGGAGGAAGGCGCCTTTGCGTAGGGGAAGCATTCTTGGAAGGCGCTGGGGCCGTAGCGGCCGGTGCCCAGGTCGGAAGCCGGCCGCAGGCTCGTGGCGTGAAGAGAACCCATGGAGAAGGGCTTGCCCAGGTCGGCGTAAAGCTCATCGGATTCCCCTCGGAGCTTCCTCCTCTCCCCGGAGATGCTGCTTGTGCTGGTGCTCCCGACGTCGGGGCAGAAGATGTCCGTCTGTGTCGAGCTGTTGTGTTTGAGGTTGCGACTGTTCCGGGAGTGGATTTCTGACAGGTGAACACGCCCGTTGGACTTCTCGGAGGAATCACGCAGGCTTTCAAAGATGTTCTGGCCGGATGTACTTTGAGGAAAGAACTGTGGAGCAGAAAATACACGAATCACACCCACTGAGATGCTTAGGATCACATTTGAATGAGCCCAGGAAAGCACTCATACTTCAAACCTTTGTGGACATTTTATAAACGATACTAAAAACATTTCCGCAGAAGTTTTGAATGGGCCTGCCTGTTGCTTACCTGTAACTTGCAGGTTGCTAGCATATAACGTTCGGGCGTTCGAGCGCACCGCAGAGTCTTGAGTGTCAGACAACAGTCTGTGTTTTGTTTGAGTACGGCTGCAAAAAAGATGCAAGTGCCACAAAATGGGAATGCGAAATATGTACAGTCGTCCCTTGCTACATCGCTCCCTCACTCTGTTGCAGTTTTTCATAAATTTATTAACAAGTGATCGCTGGAGGAGGATGCCACACTGTATTCACATGTTCTGGTCTTGTCCTAGTCTGGAGAAGTACTGGAGGGAGATCTTTCAAACTCTTTCTGTGATTCGTCTGTGTAGGCTCTCAGTCGTACAGGAGTTGTCCAACGAGGGAAAGGCTTCTTGAGACGTCATCTGTACTTCTGTGAAGAAGGTGTCGGACGTTTCGCTCCTCATCCGAAGAGCTTTGTCAGCAAACTAATAAGTGCTGGTAGCCTAGGCCTTAAATACAGTAAGCGTGGGCGGAATTGGTGTGCCAACACCCTCCTCCTATTGGTTCCTTACACTAAGCCTGGGAGGAGTTGTGGTCTAATCCTCTCCTGCCATTAGCACCTCTGGTCAAAGGGAAGTGTAGCTCCCTGTAGTTGGGTATGAACGACTCTGGCTAACTGCTGGCTCGTTAGCATCTATTGTTCTGGCTCGGCCCTGGCTCCACCTCATTTGCATGACTAAGAGCTGTGGGTTTTGGTCTCAGTAACCTGCTGAACACAGGGTCCAAATTAAACCTCAAACCACCATTGATGATGAGGAGCGAAACGTCCGACACCTTCTTCATAGAAGTACAGATGACGTCTCAAGAAGCCTTTCCCTCTTTCTGTGATTGTCGATTTAGATTTGCAACCCACCCATTTAATAGCGTTGTTTGGCACCACAGGCGAACTGGACTTGCGTTTGACTCCCACAAGACAACAAAGTTTGTCCTTTGCTTCTCTGTTGGCCAGACGGGCAATTTTATTAAGGTGGAAGGATGCCAATCCGCCTACCCACGCTCAGTGGCTGAGAGATATCATGTCTTGTTTAAATTTGGAGAAAATGTATTATTTAATTTGTAACACCAAAGAAAAATTCCAAAATGTATGGTGACTCCTCTTAGTGTATTTCCATAACTTTACATCTACCAGAGCTCTCTAATATCACTTCCCCTCTCTGGCCCATTTACTGTCACCTATTGTTTGATTCATTTATGCATTTGCTTTGCTTGTTTTCCATTTAATTCCTATCCTCCAAGACAGACTTGGACCTCTGTCTCTTTGGGCTGTGTGTGGCTTACTTTGTGGCTTTTTTGTTTTGTTGTTTTTTTTACTTTCAGTTATTTTTTTATTTTTCTTGCTCTCTGTCCAAACTACCAGCAAACATTGTGTACACTTGTTTTTTACTTTGTCAAAATAAAAAAAAATAAAAAAGTGATCGTTGCTTCGTGGTAGATGACTATATAATGGACTATTATTAGCAGTGCAGTCCAAAAATATTATCTGTAATTATTATCTGTAAAATAGCAAATCAAGAAAAAGGTGTCCATACTTTTGACTGGTACTCGCAGTTCATCCCTAAATGGTTCCTCTTTGCCCGTGGCACATCAGTGTTTTGTGTTACTCGGTTGATTCTTTTGAGTGGAAATGCATCAAATAGGAGGATTTGTTTTGCAAAGTAGGGCATGCAAAACAAAGAAGGAAAGTTTTTGGAGGATTTGAGGTGAGGAAGCGGAGAGCACGTGGCCTACCTTCATGAGAGAGAGGCTGAGAGAGTCCCTGCCGTTCCTCAACAGGGCCTCACACTCTGTCACAGATTTGTTATCCAGAGCGATGCCGTTTATCTGGGGGAGAGCAGACGACAGGAATCAGGACAGGTCCTCCCTCATTAAGGCGCCGCACTTTGTTTTTTCTTATGATTTCCCTGTCAGGTGTGCCTGGTGCACGGCAGAGGTGTTTAAAGAGGATGCACGTCTACAAATACAGACGCAGCAACGCCTGGGCCCTGGAACGTGGCGGCTACGGTCGACGGAGAAGCTCAGGAAATCTAGGCCAGCACTTTTCAGTCTGAGGGGCCACAATCTCCCCATTTCCATCACAATAGCAGCCACTTTAGAGGGATTGTTGAAATAGACAGCCGGAGATGGGAAATATCAAAGTGGATACGATGGCAAACTCAGATTAAGAAAAAAAAAAGGCACGGAGAGCGATATCTACTTTTATTATGCAGTGAAAAGTTTCTGGGTTTGACATTTCAACTCCCTTTCCTTTCATGTTTCAGCTTGTTAACACAAAGGTGACAGGAACTAATCTATCGTCTTTGCTACAAACCATTATTCTGCATTTTTCATGCTTCAGTCAAAAGCTCAGAGACACGTTCTCATTTGACGGCATGACAAAGTGTCTCCAGACTTTTGACAGGCATGCATTTGTTTATCAAGGTGCGTTTCAAAGTTCAATTCCTGACATCATGTCTCTTCCCTTCTAAAAGCGTGTGAGGATACAGATCCATCTCACCTTCCTAAGCATCAAAAGAAGAATACTTTGCTCTCTCTCTACTTTCCATATTCTAGTAAATCCCACTTTATCTGAGTACAGAGTGTGTGTGGATTGGGATGGAGTAAAACTGGGATTAAGACAGCTCAAAGGGAAAAGTGAGTGAGTTCAGGTGTGATAGACGTGACGGAAGGCAGAAAAGATATACTGTATTTTTTTAAAAAGAAGTTTGTGGACGTCAGTGTGTGTGTGACTCACAGTGATCAGTCTGTCCCCCACAGCGAGCGTGCCCTCCCTGGCAGCCGGACTGCCCTGGACCACCGTGGTGACGAACACGCCATTCTCCAGGCCGATTCCGCTGTCTGGGGCGCATCACAGACAAAACAGCCACTAAGTTCTCACCCTGCTGGGAAAGTTACTTCAAAAATGGAATCATACATTCTATACTGCTACTAAGACACCTTGGCTTTATTACCGATATCGTCCACAGCCATTACCCATACGGATAGCAACAGATAGCTGCTCTTCTCTCAAATCTGTTGTGACAGATGCTCGATATTGGCTTTCTTACTGATATCCGATATCATCCAGCACTTCAATATTGATACCAATATTGGTAACAACTCTTTTCTCCAACTAATGTCGTGAGAGATGCTCGATATTGGCTTTCTTACCGATATCGATAACGGCAGCGGCTATTCTCTCAATCTACTTTTGTGAGAGATGCTCGATATTGGCTTTCTTACCGATATCAAACGAGACCGATATCGGCAGCGGCTATTCTCTCAATCTACTTTTGTGAGAGATGCTCGATATTGGTTTTCTTACTGACATCCGATATCGTCCAGCATTTCATCACCCATACTGATATCTGTAGCAACTCTTTTCTCAAACTAATGTCGTGAGAGATACTCGATACTGGCTTCTTTACCGATATCATCCAGTGCTTCATTGCCGATACTGATATCGGCTTTCTTACCAATACCAAGGAAGAGCAGTAATTATCCAGCGTTTCATAACCGATATCAGCAGCCGCTTTTCTCTCAAACTATTTGATATCCGATGTCATACAGCACTTCATTACCGATACCGATATTGGCAGCAACTATAATGTCGTGAGAGATGCTCGATATTGGCTTTCTTACCGGTGCTTCAATCCCGAAATTAAACGATGCCAATATCAGCAGCTGCTACTTCTCTCAAACTACTTTTGCGAGAGATGCTCGATATCAGTTTTGTTATTGATAGCTAATATCGTCCAGCATTTGATTACCCACATTGATATCAAACGTTACCATGCCATTGACCATTGAAACATGTTTTATCATGTCTTTTTTTTTTTTCACAATTGGTGATTTTCTTCCAAAGAGTCAGCCAATGACAGTACAGTGACAGTAATGAAAGGCGGGACTTAAAAACAGAAACGCAAGCCACAGTCGAGTGGAAGAACATATGCAGCGGTGCCACTGACATAAGAAAGACAACATCTGGTAAGTAAGCATAAGGGTAGAATGCATTGAAGCGTACCTTTGTGTCCCATGAGGTTGATATGAACGGGAGTGACCAGCCGTCCGCCCAGAGACTTCCTCCTCCGCACCACCATGTTGATCAAGCCGCCAACGTTAAGGACCGCCTTCATCACCTGCTTCCTGTCCTTGTTGGTCAGGTCGATGTCGTTTATCTTTAGCAACCAATCGTTCACCCTGGCGGCGAAAAGGAAGCCGTGTCAACAGGGAGTCGCTGCGAGATAGCGTGCCGTGTGGTGAGCGCGGCGCTCTCACCTTAACCTGCCGTCAGCAATACTTCCTTTGTCCACCCGCGTAACAAATATACCGCAGTCTCCCGGTAAATACGGATCGTTTACCCCCTCGGCGATATCAAAGCCAAGCGCCTTCAAGTCCATGTCATCCTGGGAGTAGAAGGTCGGTTCACGAGGAGTTGAAAACAAACACACCCTGAATGCACGCAGAGCTGCTCTTACCCGGTCTTTCTCAAACTCCACCACCTCAGTCTCCCACTCCAGAGAGTCCGTGTCGATGGCTGAGTCATGTGAGCTGTGGGCCATAAGCTGGCAGAACCGGGCCTCCTTCTCCAGATGTCCCTCCATTTTCTCCCTTTCATCCAGCCAAAGCACAAAATATTGAATAGAAGCATTTCACACCAGACAAAAAACCCTTATTCTGTGTTGTGAATGCCAACAATGTGGGTTGACTACATACGTTCTGCCATCTAGTGGAAGAGCATGTCATTGTTCCACCTGCCACTATGCGTGGCTGCCATAGAAACCGAGCCGGCTGGCCCATTATGCAATATAGGCAAATGCTAGGGATGCTGCAATATCGGGAAAAAAATCTTACATGAAATTTGATTATATTCATTAATTATAAATTAATTAATTGATAAATTTTAAATATAAAAAAACAATGCCCAACGACAATGACTACAAATAATACTTCTTTTTTATACATATAATTGCATACAGGTACTTTATATAGCTTTTGTATATTTAATAATTAAATATGTATTAAAATGTAATTACATTTGTAATGCAATTATTTCATATTTGACTTATTTATTGTATTTTTTGTATATCGTTATTGCATAGTATAAATACAGTATAGCTTATGTATTTGAGTTAGTGTGGTTATTTAAATGATTTGATGTTGAGTGTATAATTTACTATTACTATTATTTAGTATTTTTACAATTATTTTTATATTATTTTTATTTAGTGCATATTTTATGTTATTTTTATTTTATTTTTTATTTTGAGATATTGATTTATTTTTAAATGTATTTGCAATTTGTTCAGCATGTAAACTGGGTGATGTGTTATATTATAAATTAATTATTTTATTAAATTAATCAATTCAAATAAAGTATTTTTTACACCATATGTAGAATCACTAATGGAGGGGGGTGCCATATAAAATCTTGAACAAAGATACCTTTGTAGTCAATAAATAATTATTTATTTATTCATCAATCAAGTGAAATGGGGGCTCTCTTGCGGCGCAGTGGTTGGGAATGACAATGCTAAACTTATACGTATTTCCATCTAGGCCGTCATACACGTCATCAGCCAGCAGAGGGAGCTTTTACACGCAACATAAACACACACACAGAGTGAGGGAGAGACTTCCGGGATTACTTTGTTAATCTCAGCATGTGCAGATGCCGGCAGACAAATGAGTGAGCTCCGTGGTGTCTCTGAAGGCGCAATATTAGAGCTTACACCAGCCACACGCAGAGTACAACAGCAGCTTTTAAACACAAGGCAGGGAGGCTAGGAGGAGGGACGGAGGGACAGGGGGTGGGTGGTGGGGGCAGCAATGTTGTTCCGTGCTCGCTCACACGGAGGAGGATTTTGCTTATTAGCTTCCCCCCGCTCCTACTGTAACCCAACTCACTTCATTTCCTTCAGCTCTCGCAAAGAGTCGTTCTTCTGCTTCCTCGTGTCGTCCAAATTCCGCAGGGCGTCGGCGAGGTCGCTGACCGCTCGGTCTCGCTCCCGTCGCAGGTTATCGCACAGCGTCCTGGGGATGGAGAGCAGGGTTAGAGAGGCTACCGTGTATCACCTGGAGGTCGCTCATCGCACCTGATGCTCTCCCTCTCCGCCACTATTTTGTCCCGCTCTTGGAAGGCCCAGTCCCTGCGACATTTGGCCACCTCAGTCTCCTGCGTGGCTTCCTTCAGCTCCTGGGACATGGCCTCATACTGCTTCCTCAGCATCTCGATCTCCTTGTTGGCACGCTCCATGTCCAGCGTGGCGGAGTCTTGTTTCTGCATGAATGCATGATATGAGCACTGTGGGCCGTATGCTGAATTCTTACTTGTCAACTTTGGGAAAAACCCTACACCAGACTTCCATCCAAAACGCCGCCTTTTTAAAAGATAATAATGCTCAGTTTTGACTGACACAAATTTGTCACACAAGCCTCTGCGTTTGGTCCACGGCCATGCACATCATCATACTTTTGGCATGCTTTTTCTTTGGCTTTCTGTTTGATTAAGTTGTGTGCAGTGATCCCTCGCTACATCGTGGTTCACCTTTCGAGAGTTCGCTGTTTCGTGGATTTTTTAAAGTGCAATTTTGCTTCTTTATTTTTAACAGCGTATGAACACGTATTGTGTTCTACGGCCTTGTGGTGTGTGAGCGATTATCGGTGCTCTGTTGTGTGTCTGTTATTGTCGTGTGTCTGTTAACATATACCACCATTTTTTATTTATTCTGCCGTGTTTTGACCGCTAACTCCTCCTTCATTTTTCAACCAATTCACACGATTAAAGCATCCAATCGTTCAGCTCGTTCAGGAATCCTAAGAGACCATTTCAGTTGTTTGTTTTTTTTTAATTCCCAGATTTTCCAAAAATCCCACAGAATTTTTCCCATTGAAAATGAATGAGCCATTTTTCAAACTTCCGCCATTCGCACATTTCTCAACCGATTCAAACCATTCCACCATGAAAACATTCCAGACATCCAGGGCTTCAAACTGACATTCCAAAAATTCCAACTTTTCCTGACATTCCCACATTTCCTTTGATCTTAATTACTGTGATTTCCTTTGATCATAATGAATCCACTACTTCAACATTTTTCAACCAATTCAAACATCAAATCGTTCAGCACAATTAGGGTTATGTACTTTTCACATTTAAACAGTTAAAATTTTCCCCAAAATTCCCATTTTTCCAGAAAACTAATTAATTTAAGAATATTCCTTTGATCTTATTTACTCAAGTACGTCAAGATTCTTCAACCAATTCCAACATCAAATTGTTGAGCACCATCCAGATGGCAACATAACATAACATTTAACATAGATCATACATATTGTCTTTTATGATGTCATAGTCTTGAATACTCTTATACATCACATATCATTTGTATTCCTTTTTTCTTTTTATTATTCCTCTTTTGGTCATTTCTGATTTCCCCCACCTCATTAGGCTTAGGCATTCACACGCAATGTCGTCAGACATTGCAATCATTTAGTTGTATTAACCACTGCTACCAGTAGAGGGTGTTGTATACTCATGTCATGTGAGAGTTGAAGAGTGTGCTGCTGGAGTAAAGACTTGTCGATCCACCTGTCAGCCGGCTAAATGCTGAGCCACAACAGTCCTAATTGGCGAAGGGATTAACCCACCCATTGTGTTCTGCATTCTGATTGGCTGTAGCCCATTGTCAATCAATCTCTCGTGCACCACTGCCGTGTTTCCTGTTTTCTAGCGCAAGGGCGCCATTATGGAATACTGTAAATGAATCTTTGGTCCATGGAGGACTACAAGGAGGAGTAAAATACTAAGCCAGGAGCAATATGTTTTAACAAGGACACAAAAACGCTACAGCCGAACTGCGCCGGGACGAGGCACGTCAGAGGAGTGAATACGGTAAGTCCCTTAATAATTTGTGTCCAAGAGATTGATCATTAAAACTCAAATGAAATTTGAACTTTGAGAGCGTTTAAACAAGTGAGAAATGTGAGAAAATGTGCGCCTGTCTGAGAAATGTTTAAGCCACACCCACTAAATTTAGAGAGAAAACCAGATTTGTACATACATGAGCCGCACCGGACTAAAAGCCGCACATGTCCACGTCATAAAATGGCATGTTGTGTAGCGCACGAGTCTGTGAGAACCAGGTTCTGCGTCCTTGGTGATGCTTTGTGAAACAACTCACAAACCCATTAGAAATTGCAGCAGGTCATTACTCAATATAACAGTCTGAGTCACTGTCATCTCTAAAGTCATCACACAGCAACTTAATCAAAAGGTAGCTAAGAAATATAGAATACAAGCATCAATACGAGTTTAACATAAAAAAAACTATTTTAACATTTTCCCATAATGCATTTCATCTGAGCAAAGAATTTAATTGGTCATGCCTGCCAAGGCTCTGCAATGCTACCTTTGTCCACCAGAGGGAGCCAGGAGCCTAAATCCCAGAGGAAGGCTGACATCATTGCAGCGCCCCGGCTTATAATTTTTATTTATTTTTTATGTATTTTTATTTTTAAATAAATACAATATTTATTATTACTTAATATTATTAACTTTAATTAATATTAAATTATAATAATTAAAATAAAAAACAAACCAAAAAAATATTTTCTAACATGTATTGTTCCCGGAATGTTCATTAGACTTGTTTTGTGCTGACACATAATTTTGAATTATGAATGACTGTACATAAAATGTTGAAAATATTCCAAATACTCAATATGATGCAGTACAGTTTGAAATCAATGCAAATCACAACAGTATTCCATATATAGTTACATGAATGCATTAATACTGAGAGTGACCACTATTCTATTTATAAAGGCAAATTGAAACATGCATGTCATTAGATTGTACCGGCATGATGATAGTAGATATTAGAAACCCTCCAAAAAATCCTGTATGTGAGTTGAAGAAGGGTGACCTAAATCTGCTTCAGGGTGAGTCAGGTGACATCTTGTAATCCTCACTGGAACCACTATCTAATGTCTTCCTAAGACGTCTCACCTTTGACTTGATGCTCACCTGCCGTGCCTGATAATACTCCCGCAGCAGCTGATCCCTTTGAATGATGGCCTCTGTCCTCTCCTTGCGGGCCACGTCCCGCTCCTCTCGCACCATCTCGATGTCCTTGCAGGCCTGGCTCAGCTCCTTCTGGGCCTCGGCTTTGTCCTTCACCTCATGGCAGTACTTCTCCAGGAGCTCGTTCCTCTCGCAGATGGCCCTGTCGCGGTCCACCAGGGACGAGTTCAACTCCTGCGACGGGATGAGGGGAGAGTGAAACTTGACTGAGAGTCACTGACAGGCTGAGCCGGGCAGGCTTCCAGATTGTTCAGAGACATTCTTCAAAAAGGGAGGAAGAGCGCAACTATTTTTATGCAGCGTCTTGGGTATTCATGGCCTTCATTTCACCAGCTAGTAAAAAAAAAAAAAACAACAAAAAAAACCTCACTGATCGCCTCTTTTATCAAGTCTAAAGGCAGTTGTTCCATAACACAAGCATAGCATTACAGCTGATCACAGTAAAACGACAGCAGCTCTAGCTAAGTAAACAGTGTAATAAACAATAGTAAGCACCAAAAAAAGCAACTAAAGGGGACTAAAAAGCCACACGAGTTTTGGCGGTCGTTTCAGTGATCATAGTACAGAAACTGGCCAATAATTACACTGAAAATACACTCCTAACGCCTCCAGAACAAGCAAGACAGGTGACGGGACTCCACTCCCAGTTCGTTTTTTAGTTTTCTATTTTAGTTATGTTTATATATTCTACAAATATATTTGTTATTTTTGTCATGTTTCAACTTTATGCTAGTAAAATGACATTTTTCCTCATATGATGTTATTCTCGTAAAATTATGACTTTTTCTAATTAGATTACAAGTTTTTCTCTTAATATATTGATTATTTTTTGGTTTGTTTGTTTGTTTGTTTGATTGATTTCTTGGTAAATTCTATTTTTAGAATGTGGCGTCGGGCTGCTCTTTGGACACCCCTGGCCTAATCAATTACTTGATTAATCGAAATAACAAGCTTCAAATTCATTGACTATGAAAATAATGGTTGGCTGCAGCCCTAGTCATGACAGTCCCGTGTTGAGTAGTGCAGCTGCACGTGAGCCACACACACACCGTATTCTTCCGCTGTAACGGGTTCTACAGGGACCAAAAGTAATTTCCTAATTAATTTATGGACGTGCACACGTAACCATGAAACAACATAACACATAAATTATTTTGTATATTTTTGTACATTATTATTTTTGTACGCAAAAAAAAAAAAAAATATATATATATATATATATACACACACACATACACATATATATACACAGTCATGTGAAAAAATTAGGACACTCTAAGGAAGCCTGTGTGTTTTCTACCATATTTGGTCATATGGATATTTAATATCAATTTTAACAATCTTGAGAGATTCAAGTAATAGAACTAAACAAATAAAACTAAAAAAATGATTTTTTATAACTTTCTGTAAAATGTAATTTTAAATAAATGCAATTTTTGTTGAGGAATAAATTAGGACACCCCCACATTCAATCCCACTTAAAATGGCTAAAATCACACACAAGTGTATCAGATCAGGTGCACATGATTAGAACATCATTACCCAGTGTTTTGAAGGAGGCTTGCCTTATTTAAACCTCACATTTAGTTTGGTGTGCCCATGACTGTTGAAGTGAGAGAAAACACCACGGTGAGATCAAAGGAGCTGTCTGAGGCCTTCAGAAAGAAGATTGTAGACGCTTATGAGTCTGGTAAGGGATTTAAAAAGATCTCAAAAGAATATAAAATCAGCCATTCCACTGTCTGGAAAATAGTCTACAAGTGGAGGACATTCAAAACAACTGCCAACATGCCCAGGTCTGGCCGTCCAAGCAAGTTCACCCCAAGAGCAGACCACAAGATGCTAAAAGAAGTCTCCAAAAACCCTAAAATGTCATCACGGGACCTACAGCAGGCTCTTGCTACTGTTGATGTGAAAGTACATGCCTCTACAATCAGAAAGAGACTTCACAAGTTTAACCTTCATGGGAGGTGTGCAAGGAGGAAACCTTTGCTCTCCAAGAAGAACATGAAGGCCAGACTGAAGTTTGCCAGAGTGAATGTAGACAAAGACCAGGACTTCTGGAATAATGTTCTTTGGACAGATCAATCTAAAATTGAATTATTTGGACACCAGAACAGAGGACATGTTTGGCGTAAACCCAATACAGCATTCCAGGAAAAGAACCTCATACCAACTGTGCAGCATGGAGGTGGAAGTGTCATGGTTTGGGGATGCTTTGCTGCAGGAGGACCTGGCCAGCTCACCATCATAGAATCCACCATGAATTCTATTGTGTATCAGAGGGTGCTTGAGGAACATGTGAGATCATCTGTGAAAAAATGAAAGCTAAAGCGAAACTGGACCCTGCAACATGACAATGACCCAAAACATACCAGTAAATCCATTAAGGACTGGCTGAAAAGGAAGAAATGGAGAGTCCTGGAATGGCCGAGTCAAAGCCCAGATCTTAATCCCATTGAGATGCTGTGGGGTGACTTGAAACGGGCTGTACATGCAAGAAACCCCTCAAACATCTCACAGCTGAACGTATTCTGCGTTGAGGAGTGGGGCAAACTTTCTTCAGACCGATGTCAAAGACTGGTAGATGGCTACAAAAAGCGTTTCACTGAAGTTATTTCAGCCAAAGGGGTAACACTAGCTATTAGGTGGTAGGGTGTCCTAACCTTTTCCTCAGTTAGAATATGCATATTTGTTGATATATTTCGTTTAATGAGTAAAACAATGTTAATTTTTGTTGTTTACCTGCAATTAAATCACTTTCTTTTCCAGAGACAAAGAAAAACAAGATCAGACATTGATATGTGAACATTTCTTCATAAATAACTGAATATTTAATTTTTGCACATGACTGTATATATATATATATATATATATATATATATATATATATATATATATATATATATATATATATATATATATATATATATATATATATATATATATATATATATACATATAGGTTGTACATTTGTATACATTATTATTTGGGGGTATACTGTATTACTGTATTATAGAGCGATGGGACCCACCTGCTGGGGCCCAGCAAGGTGCACTGTATTTGGGCACATGCTCCAAGCAGCCAGTGTGACGCCACGGAGGTCTCCTCTTTGCACTCAAAATTTGTGGATTGCAATACATTGCCATATATTGTTTATATTTTTCGTTGTACTTTTCTTAAAAAGTAATGTTATGAAACATTCAAGTTTGTTTATCCCGAGAAGAGATCAGACACATTTCCATATTTTCAATCTTTAGGGAAAAAATTGGAAGATGTCCAAAGCTCAGCGTTGGGGCTTCGGTCCATCTACCATAAGAGTCGAAGGAAGAATCCCCAAACTTGGAAGTAACTGCTCTCCATCCTATTCTGGAGTCCCACTCTCGCAGAGGTGGGACCGCTCTCCTGCGTGTATCAGTGGTGTGGCTATGTGTCTGCTTCTAACCGGTTCCAAGTTGTGTCTAGGGTATGTGTGTGTGTGTGTGTGTGTGTGTCTTCTAGGTGAAGCAAGCTGCAGCAAGCGGATAAGGTTGTCAAGCAACCTGTCTGTACCAATTTCAAGCAATAGTGCCTTTATTGTTTAATTCTACTGTGCTTCTATTGTTTAAAATCCCGTCTCGTTCTTGGAGATCTCGTGAACGGAGTGTCTCGTGACACCCCTACTGATATGGTTTTCTGTGCGCTCGATGGGTTTGAAATGTCTCGGAAAGTGAATGTTTGTTTACAAGTGAGGTCAGGGGAAGTTACGACGGAAGGGAAAAAAAGGAGTGCTTGATTTGCTCACCCGCATACTACGGGTAATCTCACCTCAAACTATGGGTTATTGGAGCTATTTTTAATGTTGTCGGATTTATCTGTATGATGTCATAATTCCCTCATATCGGCAAGATAATAATTAAAATAGTATGTATTAGAGGAAAATGTTAATAAGGACAACAGAATTACAGCGTAGAGATTAATGTAAAGTGAGACTTTCAATGCAAACATACACTAAAGGTGTCCACACTTCCAGGTGTGAAATACCTGTCTGAGCGCCTCCAACTCCTCGCTGGCCACCACCCTCTCCGAGGAGGTGTTCTTCAGTCGGGCCTCGGCCGCCTCCAGCTCCGTCTGCAGCTTGTCCAGCTCCTTGATCACCTGGTCGCGCTCGCTCATGATCAGGCGGTACTCGTTGAAGACCGAGTCCCTCTCCTCCTTGTACTTGTCGCAGTCCTTGGACGCCTTCAGCTGCAGGTTCTTGTAGCGCGTCACTTCCGACTGCAGCCGCTCCATCTCTCGCTGGAGCTCCTTGTTCTGGGCCGAGGACTTGCTCAGCTCCTGCTGCATGGAATCGAACCTGGCAGTACGCACTTGAGGTTATTTTAGAAGATGATGTGCCAAATGGATTTTCCATTGTTTTCTGTACGTGAGCTTGTATTAACAGTGCTTTGTGTAATCGCCAAGCACAAGGACACTTTCACTTGGCAGGCTTCCCTCTCAAAAAGCTTAACAGTTGGTCCATCAGATGGTGTTTGTGTGAAGGCATGAACGTAAAGGCTCATTATGAAACAATAGGATTAGTGTGACATGTATATACACAATACAGGATGTGGCTTTCACCTCCTCATGGAAGTGGAGTACTGCTGCTGGTAGTGCATGGCCGAGTCACGCTGCACCAGCAGCGCATCCGTCTGCTTTTGCAGCCGCCGGTTCTCCTCCTCGGCCTGCTCCAGGCGGCTCAGGTCGGTGTTGTGGGTGGCCACCTTTTCGCTGTAGCGCTTGCTGAGGGCGTCGTACTCCTTCTTCACGCCCTCCAGCTTGTCCATGGCCGTGTCGTACAGCTTGTTCAGCACCTCCGAGGAGCCCTTTTCTCGCATTACCTGCAAGTACAATGGTCACATGACTCAGCCTGTAGCCCCTTTCTTTCACCATGCCCTTGTCCTGCATAAACAGCACCAACACGGACTGGAGGGACAAAGTGGAGGCATGGACAGAGGTGGAATTCTGCCTGTGTGTGAGGGTATTCCGCAAAACCAAGACAGGTGGAGCATTCCGCACTCAAAACTCACTTTTCCTGCTCAGCAATTAATCGATTATGCAATTACTCAACAGCTATTTTGGTATTCAATTCATCTGTTTTGATTTTAAAATGAAAATATTCTCTGATCTATTTTTTAAAATTCCTTAGTCATCCTCCTTACGGAGGTGAAGTGTTCAAAAACGTGTGTACCGCACCTTGACGTCGGGGCGGGCAAGTAGCTGAGGAGAGCCGACAGGTCCGAGTCGCCTTGTGCATCGCGGAGACAAATGGACGGGGCAATGCAGCTGTTGCCGTTTATACTCTCAAATAGAGCCTGTGTCTAGTTATCCCCAGTTAGCATGCATCAAATTATCTGTTGGTTTGTGTATGAAAGGCACAGGTGAATGGATGCCAGACCTTTGTTTGATCTCTGAGTCAAAGAAGCGATAAACCGATAAGACCGGATGTCTGTTTTGACAAGCGGTAGCATCGGTAGCAGCCTCCTGAATGGATAAGGATCAGCCATAAGTCCTTAGATGAATGGATTATAGAGACATGCACCGGGTATCGCAAGACTAGCAAACGCTTGACAGACAGTTTGTGTACCACAAATACCTTGTATACACATTAGCACTCAATAAGGGCATCAAATCTTACCGTTATGCATTCCCACATAGTACCAGCATTTGGGACCAAATATGAGGTGAAAGAAAATGGGGGAAAATACAGCATAATAGTCTGGCTCTGCAGCCGGTGCATTCAAGGACAAATTGCCACTCACTACAAACAACTTAAACATGCAAAAACTGCAAATTTCTGACAAATTTTTGAATAAAATAATTGCCCATATTTGCAAAGTTGAATATATCCCTTTACATAAAATTTGATGTAGTTATTTACCTTTTTTTCTGAAAGTTTCCCACATTTTTGAATGGTATCGTAACCCGTGTATCGAGATGCATATCGAATCGTCTATCGCGAAGAGATGTAGATCCATGATATACAGTATATATAGCGTGAAATAGTCCTTAGTGCTGTACTTAGACTTAGCAGCAGGTGGCATGAAAGTGCAAGTATTGATCTATTTATATGGCCGTGTAGTTTGAGCTTTACTTAGACATTGCAGCTACTGACAATAAACTCAACAAAACTAGGAGCAACGTGTGTCCTTGAATTGGCATTATTCATTCTGTGTGTGTCTCCGAACTGGAGATCTTGCTGATATCACCTGCTGGACTCCTGTGAGAGCTGCAGTGCCCGGAGGGCTGAGTTAACCTTGTCCACACAGCACATATCCTGATCTTGTAGCTACATGCTTTGGGTCGGTGTAGCCTTTGGCCAAGCCAAAGCCCTTTTTCCTCTGTGCTTGCCTTTTTTTTTCCCCCAGAAGTGCTCTGTGACCCCCCCCCCCCCCCCCCCCCCCCCCAGCTGCAGCGTGCACTTAAGCACTGCACCATCCCCGGCATCCTATATGGGTCAGAGCACCCTTTGTTGCCCAGAGTGCAGCCTACCTGACTTATCCATAGCACAGGAAGGCGCAAGTGGACTCTACCTGCTGCTGTTGTAGTCGCAGGTCCGACAACTCCTGCTGGTCTTGACTGTGCAGCCGTTTGAGCTCCTCGCAGTTCTGTTTCAGGTGGTTGTGCTCACGGACCAATTGAGCGTTGTCCCTCCTCAGCGTCTCCAACTCCTCCTTGAGCTGTGTCTGCTCGCCCAGGACGCGGCTGTGCAGCATGCTGGGAAGAGCACATGCCCGAGGGAGGTAAACACAAACGAGAAAGCCCGGCGGAACTTTTGCACACCCTTGTGGGTGACGTGTGACAGGCAAAAGGGGCATGCTTCTTCTTCAAGAGAGCGGAACTAGTCCAACCAGCATGAGGCATACTTACTGGTAGAAGTCAGCCTCTTTGACAGCCTCCTCACACCTCTTCAGTGTCTTGGTGTGCTGGTTCTGGAGAGACTGCAGATCTGCCATGGCTCTCATGCACTGGCTCTTTAGGCGCTCATAGTCATGGCTGGCTTTGGAATTTGGCCTTCAAGACGAGAAGGAGAGGCAAGGAATAAACATTCAGAACGGCTCAGACACAAGGACACAAAGTGTTGAAATTCCTCTCATGGAAGAAATAGGATAATAATCAAATACAACGCATTTCAGGTGCCCTTTGGATGAGCCTGTGTGCATATTTTTTTAAAAATAAAGTTGAAAAGGAAGACTTGGCAGGTGCCGGACAAGCGCGGTTTTCTACCTGCAGTCATCAAAGGTGGTGCCAGGCGATGCCAAGGCCAGACGCTTGCGGAGCTCATCCCTCTCTCTGGTCACCTGGCGGAGCTGAAACAACACCGTGTCCAGGTTGTCGCCGGGGGGCCGGTTATCGTTGATGGCGGGAGGAGGGGAAGACGCCTCGCCGTTCACGGGCGAACCTGCAACAGAGATAATCATAGATATTAAAAGGGATATTTCAGTGCCACATTGGTGACCCTCGGGCTAATAAGATGCTATTTTTATTAACTATTTCAATACCAAAGACATGTTTATAAGTTTTTATAAACCCGTACGCCCGGTCCCAAAGATGTATTTATACATCTTTTACGTTTTTTTTGCGTGAGAGACAAAACGAGGTGATGACGCAAGTGCACACTAAAAGATGTCACTTTTAGAGCAGTTTTAAGCCATAAATACGGCCAGAAGATGGCAGAAGTGCATTTGAAAAGAGCTTTGCATGGATGTTATGCATGTGAAAACACACTCGACAGCAAGAATGAAGTGAGAGAGCATGGAGGAGTGTGCAGAAGGTTACGCACTGTAGGGACATTTTAACGCATGCATACACGCGTGCACACACGCTACATGTCGTAGTATAGTTGTTTAGATATTTGAGCTGTCAGAAAAGAAAAAAATATTTGTATCAAAGTGAAAGTTATGCTTGAATTGCATCTTTTCACAAAAAGCTGGTTTTCTCTCTTTTCTAGAAACTTACCTTTGTTCTACTGCTGATTACTAAAGATTGGAAAATGGTAGAAAAAAGCTTTATTTTCTGATGGTAGACGGGAGTCTAATCTTTTGGTAGGTTCCATGTTTATATGGAAAACAATATTCTGTATGCCTTGAAAAATCAGTCAAAATTGCCTAAAACGGCTGCTACTGAAGGGGGTTGTATTTTGAAAAATGGCCGGGATTGAATGAGTTCATTAACTAACAATGATATATCATATGTAAAAACAATAATATAAATAATACTAAATGCATAGGGCCACACGGTGGTCTAGTGGTTAGCATGTTGGCCACACAGTCACAGTCTGGAGATGGAGAAGACCTGGGTTCGATTCTCCCTTGGGCATCTCTGTGTGGAGTTTGCATGTTCTCCCCGTGCATGCGCAGGTTTTCTCAGGGTACTCCGGTTTCCTCCCACATTCCAAAAACATGCAAGTGAGGTTAATTGGCGACTCTAAATTGTCCATAGGTATGAATGTGAGTGTGAGCGAAGGGTTGTTTGTTTATATGTGCCCTGCCATTGGCTGTACCCCGCCTGTCGCCCGAAGCATGCCCCTGCGATCCTAATGAGGAGAAGCGGCATAGAAAATGGATGGATGGAATATTAAATGTATCATAAATAATAACTGACTAGTATTAGGTTTTAGTTAGTGGTATTATTGTTATACATATTGTTTCATTCATTCATTTTCGATGTCGCTTCATATGTGTGAATTATTTACCTTTTTCTTATTAGTTTATATCAATAATATATCAATAATATCATCATATCATCAATATCATATATCAATAATAAGTGTGCCTGTCAGTCGTGTAGACCTGCATTGCTGCATCATCATCATCATCATCATCATCATCATAGAGAGTGTGCAGCGTAATTCCTACATAATCCTCTAGGGCGGGGCCGGTTCCAAATTGCCATAAATCTGGAGATGAATCTTGCAATTCCAAGATGCATAATCTGAGACCGGGGTGAAGTGAAAGGCGAGAGAGAACTACACGGATGGGTGTGATGTCTGTGTGCTTTGAGGAGAACATTCCAGTCCAAATATTGTTTGGTTAACTTCCACTCTCGACATACTTTCTTGACTGTATTTATCTTGGATTTAAGTACGTATGAAAAGATCCCGTCAGAGACTAAACATCATCTGAGCGCCTTCAAAAAGGGGAGGATTTATCATGAGCGTGATTTGCTTTTTACGATAAGGCTGACTGTACGCCTTTGGATTCTGAGCCAAAAAGACAAACAAACGTGTCACTCGGTAGTCACGGCTCGGTAGAACAGCGCATCCATGGCACAGGGACTTCGGGGCAGGAAATTGGAGGATTACGTTCATCTTTGACTCAACAATTTGGCCCTTCTGGAGGTTTATGTAACACAGCTGAGTCATTTGGACCTTTGTCAAAGACGGGGAAAACAAGCACTGCAGAGATCCTTGAAGAAAGAGGAGAACGGGGCGAGGGCAAGAGGGGAATATCTCTCACTTCCTGAACTTTGCGATTAATATCAGGGCATCATCTGTATCGCATGAAAACTTGCTCAGTCATAGCTGAGGGCTAGGGGTGGGACAAAACATAGATATCACTCTCATAGTCGGCGGGTGTGCGGTTGACGAAAGCAAATAACTCACCCCTTTTGTCTTCAATTGCCAATGTTTGCTCGCGACACAACCCAGGTTTAAGCCCTAAATGTGCCTCACACATTTTTACAAAATAAAATGTCTTTCTACTCACCATTAACAAATGACAATGTAAGATGACCCATGAACACATGGAATGCAGCCTTTAGCTTGGTCATCAGGCTATAGCTTGATGCTAGCAGGCTAGGGAAGGCGTTTCTCTACATCAGGGGTGCTCACACTTTAGCCTGCGAGCTACTTTTAAAATGACCAAGTCCCAAAGATCTACCTACTACTATAAATATAGAAAGTATATATATATTTGCTATATTTATTTTTTAAAAATATGAGTAAGTATTTATGTAGGTTATACATGTATACCAGGAGTTCACGCACTTTCTGAGCATGAAGTACAAGTCAAAATGATATACTTCTTTCTATAAAACATAACATATACAAAATGTAAATATTCATGATTAGTATTTCACATTCACATTTTCAAAGTTTACAGGTAATCAAAGTAGTTGCTATCATAATTCACTTCAATGTGGAAATAAAGATAATTACACATAACTCCTAAATAGTTGTGTACATAACCTGAGTACTGCTAATGTCAGTCACATTAGCTATGTAACATTCATTAGGGCACACACTTCATGTATTACATCCAGTTAGCATTTGCTATCAAACATTAAAATCCATCCATCCATCCATTTTCTATACCGCTTCTCCTCTTTAGGGTCGCGAGGGCATGCTGGAGCCTATTCCAGCTGACTTCGGGCGACAGGCGGGGTACACCCTGGACTGGTGGCCAGGTAATGGCAGGGCACATAAAGACAAACAACCATTCACACTCGCATTCATACCTATGGACAATTTAGAGTTGCCAATTAACCTAACATGCATGTTTTGGGAATGTGGGAGGAAACCGGAGTACCCGGAGAAAACCCACACACACACGGGGAGAACATGCAAACTCCACACAGAAATGCCCAAGGGAGAATTGAACCCAGGTCTTCCTGATCTCCAGGCTGTTACTGTGTTGCTAACCACTAGACCACCGTGCGGCCACAGAATTTAAAATTACATATTGAAAAGGTTTCACCAATGGGCACATTTTTAATTTCATCATGAAATAATAGTTTAAGAAGCCAAAGTGTAGTAAACACTGATTTCTGTAGTAGAGTTCATGACGCCAAGCAAAGCCAGTAAACAATACACTTTTTTTTTCTACGTAACTAGCCGCTACAAGTGAACAGATAACTTTAGTTATAGATATAGACATCTTACCGCAGAGTTAGTTTATAAATAATCACAATCATAAAGATGAAAGTTGCATCTTCCTGTGTAGCTTGAAACGCTGCGGGGGAGCAAGCGCGAATCAGGAGGGGAGCTTAATGTCAGCTGACTGATGTCATGACAACTACAAAGTGACGTTTACGCCATCTACCCAAACTACCTTGGCGATCTAGCGGTAGCTCGCGATCGACGTAATGGCCGCCCCTGGTCTACATATTACACACTGCTTGTAAGGACTTAGCATCATATATTAACTTGTGCTCACCTCGCTGCACGTTTTGAGGCGGGACTGATTGTGTAAGCTAGGGCTGACGTAGCCAAGCTCACTTTTGGGTGTTGCTGCACAACTATGGTGCGTTTAAAGGCCATCAAACAGTGCAAAATCTCAACACTTGGTGAAAAAACATAATCACTGGGGCATAAAGTCATAGAGCCGTCCCACACCATGTGGCGGTTTGACATTTTCAGCTTCACTCGATCACGTTTTTTCAAAATATATTCATTTTACAAAATACATTGCGGTTTCCTGTTTGACTACGGCCTATTATTAGTCAACAAATATGCATATTCAGGCAAATTTTATGTATTTTTGGCCTAAATGACGCATTTTTTAAGCATGAAAATGGCTAAATTAGAAAGGCAAGGCTAGAAAGGCTAAAAAGGCATTCAGAAGATGCATTCGAAGACCACGCGATATGTAGTATTCTAAATCCACAACACTCACTATTCACACTCCTACCGTCAGGCAGACGCTACAGGAGTTTGAAGTCCAGGACCACAAGGCTGGCAAACAGCTTTTACCCACAGGCCATCAGGCTTCTCAACGAAGCACTCACACACGCCGCACCCAACACACGCACACACTCATGGCACTTGATTTATTTATTTATTCATTGGTATTAATGTCTCTTCTGTTGTAGTTGCTTAATTTATTGGTATTAATGTTTCTTATGTTCTTATTCTTTTTCTTTTTTGGGAGAATGAACAGAACAAGCATTTCACTGCATAGCAGAATCACCAGTTTTACTGTGCATATGACAATAAAACTCTTGAATCTTGAATCTAAAGTGGTCACTAGGTGTCAGTAATGCTACACTGACGAGGCAATAGCCTCTTTATGTAGTATTTTCTCTTATTATGTTTACTATATTGGCTAATAGGAGTGTAAAGGTGACTATACGGGTGTTCTGCTATAATGTTCAAAGCGTGTTTAAAAATTGTGATAAACAGGTTTTCTATGCTCCATCGCCAAAAATATTCCATTTATAATTCAGGAATCCTACGTTGTGGGAATTAGCCGCCATAAATGCAGGATTACTGTAAACACGTCAAATATGGGTGGATGTACATTTCACCTGTATTACCAGTGATGTATTAATTATTACCAACTTTCTGTGAATGAGATGTGGAAAACATTTCCTAAGGAAAACATTTTGTGAACCAAAAATCTGAATTTATTGGGCCATAGACGAAGAATTGCAAATGAGCAGAGATCGACGGTTTACATTTTCCTTGAATGCTTATTTTGTAGCTTCTTAGGTGACATTAATATGCATATATTGTTTTAATGTATGGTTATATCACTGTCCTGGCATCATCATACGTACCGACGCTACTGAGGGAGCTGCTGCTCTCGGAGTCGGACGGCATGGTGGAAAGGACGCTGTATGTGGAACCTGGCAAAAACAAAAGAGCAACATTCAGATGTAAAAATCTCATTGCGGCACGTATTCCAGTATTGCTTGTGCAGGTTTACGACACATTCACTGAAAAGGCTGTTAACTGTCATCAACGCTCCTCCTTAGCAGCTCCACGTTAACACTCCAGACTGCTGCCATCATTGAACCCGCCTCTTCCCTCAACGTGCACCCTGCCTGGCTTTGATGTGTAGCTCAGATGGGATTCTCTCTTTATTACTTGTATGATGTCAAGAGCACACACACACACACACACACACACACACGCACACACGCACACACACACGCACACACACGCACACACACGCACACACACACACACACGCACACACACACACATGCAGGCGGAAAGGAGAGAAGATCATTTTTCATCTCAATGGCTGAACATATCCTTAAGATGGCGGGAACTGTTTTTCCCCTCCTTGTACAGGCGAACACAAGCTGTGCAGATGTGTTGCACTGCGGTGTTCCTGCTCTAAAGGGCAACAGCAACCTTCCAGCAAAACAAGCATTTTTTTTAAAGCTGTGTGATGTGTGCATTGTGCAGAAGTAGTACACTATGGCTAACATGGCAACAATAATCAGATATAGGCTTATAACAATAACAAATTTTACCAGCCAATAATTGGGCTACAAATTATCGTCGATAATTGATAGTATCGGCAAAAAAATTTGGTATTTTTTTCTTTAATTGTCATGAGAGGTGTAATTCACATTTGAACCACTGGATGGTACTCAAGTATAGTGTACGGTGTACCTGTGTTAGACATTAGCTTGACAAAGAAGTTGCCTGTACGTATGTTTTTGCAATTTAGCCAATGACACTGCCTGTGAGCGTACAACATTTTTCACTGTTTTGTTTATATTTGCCAACCAAACGCCTAAGTAAGCATTGACTGTTGGGACGAAGGCTCCACTGCCCGAGCACCTCCATCTGATTCTCTGTATGTTTGCTCACTCCTTTGTTGTATTTATGCTTCAGAATGGTGGTTAGCTTCTTTTTACACACCACAGTTCAATGTCAAAAATGTTTTATATTGGGAACTGAGCATGTTACTTCTACCCTTTCTTATGCAAAAAAAACATTTAAAATTCAAACGCATCTCATCTTATCACATGACCAGAAAGGACATTAGTGGCGCCCCCTATGGGTTGTTCCTCCAAATACTTTGGAAGACATGCTAGCATGCATGATAAATATATCCTCAAACTTTTATAATCATTAGAAAAATGCTCAATGGCTTAAGGCCAATTAGTCACCAAGTAAAAACATTTTGGTTGAAGGCGGCCATGTTTGTCAACCAATTTTGCTCAAATTTTACACACATGTGCTTGTTGGTCCCCTTTTTGGGAATTTTGCTCCTTCAAAGAGACATGAAGACACGTCTTTCTCTTTTATATGTGTTCTAAAGATTTGAAGAAAACATAAAAAACAGCTAAAAAGAAGCAGCTCGGAATGCAGGTGATGGGACGCACGAATTCCTCCTACAAAGCCTTCTGAAAAAAACCTCCAAAACGCGCTAACAACACTCCATTTCCATCATGTGACCACATTGCTACTATTATTGTTATTAGCATTGTTACACCCAAGCAGTACGTTACAGCCGTAGTGACACCTCGCCACACCACAGCGGCTAGCTACTAGCAGGCTAGCGACTAGCTTAACCCACACACTCGCTCACAATGCCTCAGGCCACTAGCCCAAGGTAACGCTACATATTGGAGCTGCCGCCACTGCTGCTGTGTTTTTGTTTTTGTGTTTGGAAAGGTTAACGTATTTATTTATGCATCTGTACAAACCATTGTGTGAGTTGGTGGTACCAAGCATGACTAAAAGACACTCACAGCCCTTTATTTTGAAAAAAAAAAATGTATGAGTCCCGCACCCGTCACTGAGCCCCTTCACAGGGGGGCCCATCCCGCTATTTGAGAAGCACTGGCTTACACAAACACAGTCATGTGAAAAAAATGACAACAATTTGTTGACGTTAACCCCAATTTCCTCCACTCAGTGAAAAAGTGCCGCAGCCAACAAGGCGCCCTCGCCTCCATCGCATCTCGTGAGACGCTGCCAGTAAATCACAAAAGGAAAACAAATCTGCTGGTGCGTGCCAGCCTCCTCTAAATGGGCCCAAACAATAAGCGGGCCGTGGCGCTGCCACTCTTTGAAGAATCCAAATCCAAAGCAGCACCGACATCAATAAAATCCAGGATGGAGGACAATAATAACAAATGCACGGTGTGCGCTATATTTACTCTGACACATGAGGAGCGTTCCTGTGAAGCGGCTTTAAGAGACGGCTGCCAGCAGATTGATGCCAACTGTTCCCTATCGCCATCCCTGTCCTCGCCTCCCCACTGGCTTTAGCTGCGCTCTGGCTCCAGCCCCTCCATGTGTGACACGGCCCAGCCTAATTAAGTGTGAGCTCTGCGAGACTCAGCCACTCCATCTTAGACCCTCTAGACAGAGGAGGGGATGGGGAAAGGGGGCAAACAAGGAGAAGATGAAAAGAGATAAAGAGAGAGTGAAAGGGAAACCCGAGGAAGAGTGGGATGGTAAGAAAGGAGGAGCACGGGCGGAAAGGCTTTTAATCTCTTCTGACGGTCCCTTGTGCTTAACACTTTTGGTGTGGCACGGCACAGCTTTGATTTTTCTATCCGTCTTTGAGACGTGAAGCAGTCTCGGGGCTGCGCGTCATTTCTTGCTCGGCACGCCGGCAAGGCGATGCAAAAATAAAGCCTGTAAACTCATTTGCATGGTTTTCGACGGCTGACTTCTTGAACCCGCTATCTGGCTGAGCAGGTCTCACAGTTAACAGACGTAAGCCATAAAAGACAGGCTTTATGAGCACTCAGCTGCAGGGTAAGGCCTTTTTCCCCAAAATCCAGCTCCGCATCACCGAGGCTTTGCGACAGGCAAAAGCCTGAAATGTAGCTTCTTGGATGCTTTTGGTTATTATTTGCAAGGCAATCAGATGAATTAAACAGTCCAGTAATCCTGACGGGAGGACACTCTATTAGCAAACGGCTAATAGCTACAGTGGATATCGTTAGTGAACCCTGGTTGTTTCCCCTCACAATAAATCATAAAACTAACTGGAAAATGTTTTTAAAAAGTAACCTATAAACTGTGCAATTAAACTGAGAAAAAAAATAATTCATTCAATCCCAGCCATTTTTCAAAATTCAGCCCCTCCATTTTAGACAATTCTGACAGAATATTGTGTTCTATGGCTATATAAACATGGAACCTACCAAAAGAAACATTACACTTTTGTCTTTGACCAGAAAAAAAAGTTTGTTTCTACCTTTTTGCATTCTTCAGTAGTCAGCAGTAAAACATAGGTTTTCAGGAAAATATCAGTTCCAGACTAAAAAAGGGAGAAAAACAGCTTTTTGTGAAAAGATACATTTCAAGCATAACTTTCACTTTGACACAAATATGTTTTGCTTTTGTGACAGCTCAAATATCTAAACAACTATACCAACATAAACAACACAAAAAAGTTTTTTTTTTACATCATTGATGTAATAACCATTTATTTACAAATATAACACCATGAACTATTTACAATTTTCACATTTGGTACTAAACTGTGTGTGTGTGCATGTGTTAAAATTTGCCTACAATGCGTAACCTTCTGCACGCTACACTCCTCCACGCTCTCTCACTTCCTCCTTCCTCCTCGAGTGTGTATTTACATTTAAAAGATGCACTTCTGCCACCTTGTGGCCGTTTTTATGTCTTAAAACTGCTCTAAAGGGGACATCTTTGAGCGTGCACTTGCGCCATCCCCTCTGTTTGTCCCTCGCACAAAGAAACACAAAAGACGTATAAGTACGTCTTTGGGATCGGGCATTTGGGTTCATAAAAACATATAAATACATCTTTGGTATTGAATGAGTTAAAACAAAAAAAAAATCTAACAGAGCACTAATAAGCTAAGAAACCAATAAGGTATAAAATGATGAAATGAAAACAAGAATAAAATAAGCACAACAAACAACAATACAGTAATCCCTCGTTTAACAACATAAGCAAATTTTCGCAAAGTAGGATTCCTTACTTATAAATGGAATATTTTTGAAGTCATGGCATAGCAAACGACAACAATAATCACAACAATAATAATGATAATAATAAATAAACAACAATAATAAACAACCATAATAACAGCAGCTCTGATAACAACAATTAAATTTTTTTCTATCCTTTTTCTTTTCAAAAGCATCAAACCAACAGTAACACGCAAAAAACAACAACACAACCAAATCACAATAGTCATCATTAACATCACCACGTATAAACACCAACAACAATATTAACCATACCAACAACAGTCACAATGCCCAAGCTCACACTACGACCTTCTAGATAGGTTGTTTTTGTTTTTTTACATTAGAACCCTCTAGACACCCGTACAGTCACCTTTACGCTCCCATTACCCAACACAGTAGATATGATCAGAGAAAATAAGACATTTAAGACAGTTTACCTTGTAGGGGAGAAGAATGGGTGGCGGACAGGAAGCGACGCCGTGGGTTCAGAGTTCAGTTTTAGCTTGTTGTGGGCTATGGCCGCAACAGTAGCCTGTGTTATTATTATTATTATTATTATTATTATGTTACTATTGTGCCTGTTGTGAGATCATTTACTGTAGACCTGTTATAAATATCGTTCGATCAAGTCTGGTGCTCATCTCACCAAACGATGACTGACACCTAGTGGCCAAAGTAGAATACCACATTCACAAGTTGAAAGGTGGTCCTAATGGCTTATATTTGTATTTCGGTTCACGTAGCCATTTTAATGCTTGAAAATGTTTTATTTGGGCCACAAACATGTACATTTTGCTTATATACGCATAGTTTTTTTATGAATAATAGGCTTTGGTCAGCCACAAAAATGCAATAGAGCAGGGGTGTCAAACTCATTTTCACTTAGGGCCACATCGACATAATGTCTGTCCTCAAGGGGCCAGATGTAACTTATAAATAAAACTAAATGTATCTGAATGTAATGTAAAATAAACGTAACAACTCCTTAATGTTAAATAACTCTACATTTATTACTTATTCAAGTGACAAACATTACACTTGCATAGAAAAAAATATCTTTACTTGTTGCTCTGTTACAACATAAATCATTTGAATTTGTCAGCTTGTGAAACCCACACTACTCCATCAATCAACGATCAAACTATCCAAGTGAATTAAGTAAAATAACATAAAACACAAGTTATGACATTAACTTTGTTCCAAACGTTTTTGTCAAAGTTAAAATGGACTTAATTGCTGTAGAATCAACAATTGTGAGCTGCTAACAACATGTATGACAGATGTAGCATTTTACAAAAAAAAGGCTGCACAGTCTTGCATCCAACTGATGGTTTGACTACAATCATTTGTCTGCATGCAAACATAAAACCTGCAAATACTAAATTATTGCAACAGCAGCTGCATATAAATTGTATTGTATGTACTTTATTTATCCCACAGCGGGGAAATTTACTCTATTCTACTCTACTCTAAATAATATGTAATCAACTAAAAATTACAAAATAAAAGTTGACTCAGTATATTGGTCAAGTTTTTAGGTTAGTAACTAAGCTAAAAACTGGTATTTCTTAAAGTCTGTAATTGGTCAGGACACACCTGCACAGACCTTCAGCATGCACTGCTTCAAAAAACGCTCCCTCTGAAAAACACTTGGAAGCGTGGGAAATTTCTTTAGCCACAATAAAGCTAGCTTCCACTGCCGCCTTGTTTTTGGCTGTGGATTTCATGACCACACTCTGCTGCAACCACAGTTTGCCTTTTAATTCTTGAGCGATTTGTTGCTTTTCTTGAAGGCTAGCTTTGGCGTACTGAGCTACGTGTTTAGTGTCAAAATGCCGACGCAGATTGTACTCTTTAACAACCGACACTGCTTCGTAACACAAAAGACATATCGGTCCTTCTCCTTGAAGCACAAACAAGTACCCGCCTTCCCATCTTTCTTGAAACGGTCTTCCATCCGCATCAACTTTTCTCTCCCTGGACATTTTGGGATCATTATTTATTTGTCAATTCAACTCGTTGGCATTGATGTGGAGACACTGCCGTTTAGTGGCGGTGAGCCGTCACTTCGTATTGTAGTCGACAGGCACTGTGGGAAATGTAGGTTTTGATCAAAGCACGCTTTTGACCTGTTTAATTGCTCTCGCGGGCCACATAAAATGACGTGGCGGGCCACATTTGGCCCGCGGGCCTTGAGTTTGACACCTGTGCAATAGAGTGAGGGAGAAATGTTCGAACCGCCATGTAGCAAGGGACGACTGCCCACAAATGTTTGACACACATGTGCGACTTGTAAATATTTGTCACCTACAACCTTTACAATTTAATGGAGGAAAAAAATCAGTAAAAAAATCAGTTAAAGAGTACGCTCCAATAAAGCAATTTAAAAAATGAAATTAAAATGCTGGTTGCGTGCCACATTTTGCCTCAGGACGTTTCATCAACATCAATCAGAAATGGCAGAATTCTCAATATGCCCTACAAAGTGCCGTGGACCAATAAATGAGCCGCGGGCCGCAAATGTATGGCATTTTGGACACCCCCGCTTTTAGAGCCCTTCGTCTGAGCGTGTGATGTCACATCAACTCTGTGAGTAACCACAACTCTCGCAGACTATTCACGAGAGCGAACGATGGTAATTAAAGAGAGAAAGGGAGTATTACTGCAGCTGGAACGAATCATGGCGTGACAACAGTCATTTTTATTGCAAATGTTCACCTAAAATTAGAGGAGAAGGCATTTGGACAGGCAGGCTTTACGCACACCGGCAGGAAAGAGTGTGCTACAAGCCGACCAATCACAGCCTTTACTTGGGATTTTGCAGGGGGAGAAGCGAGCCGGTGTACCGTACGCTGGTTTGTCATCCAGGTTTCAGAGGCTGGACTCAAAACTGAAACTGGCGAGCAGCGAAGCGTATTCAAGGTTGAAAATGCGTGTCGACTATCCGTACATGTTTCCAGGTCCGTTACTATGCAGACGACTTTCTCGCTGCATTGTAAAACTTCATCAAACCGGGAGGGGGGTTGGGATTAAGGGACAATCCTCAGGATTTAGCAAGACGAACATAACGAGCACACCAAGATGAAAGAGCTTATTAGCAATTAGATCACATGTCAGATACCAGGCCGCTTTTTGGGTGGTCGATCGGTCCAACATACGTTCAATCATCAAGTCATTAGCGCCGTCGAGTGCAGTTGATCATTTGCAAACATGATGTCCTCGTCAACAAAGCATGGATGGGGTTGAATTGTGACTGTGACAGATTCCATTAGCGGCCATTAGATGTGGTGACGGGCTTTGGTAACGCAGCTTCTATCGCGAGACACTGGAGGTGAGAGAAACGTCGCCTCGGAAGACCCCGGGCAGCGTTAGGCCAGGCTTGTTGTGATGATCTAAATAGGTCAGGAGGGGGAGAGGACTCGCCTCTCTCCTCTACCTTCAGGGTCCCCACACCCCCCCACAACTCACAACTCACCTCTCTCTCTCTCTCTCTCTCTCTCTCTCTCTCTCTCTCTCTCTCTCTCTCTCTCTCTCTCTCTCTCTCTCTCTCTCTCTCTCTCTCTCTCTCTCTCTCTCTCTCTCTCTCTCTCTCTCTCTCTCTCTCTCTCTCTCTCTCTCTCTCTCTCTCTCTCTCTCTCTCTCTCTCTCTCTCTCTCTCTCTCTCTCTCTCTCTCTCTCTCTCTCTCTCTCTCTCTCTCTCTCTCTCTCTCTCTCTTCCATTCCGATGAAGTGATGTGCTCAGCCAGCAACATTGGCTTGCTTCGGATGAATAGATTAAGTTCTCCGGCACATAAGGCGAGGTGACACATGTTGCCATGGTGAGGCTGGATGAGGAGATGTGGTGGCGAGGGGGGGGGAAGCCTTATCACAGGAAGACGGCTTCAGCTGAGACTAGATTATTCAAATGGTTCCAGAAAATGCTCACTGTAGCCATCTGGGACTTTAAAAGAGTAAGTGAAGATGATTAGAATTAGAGATGCACGATATAGATATGTACAGTATATATATATATATATATATATATATATATATATATATATATATATATATATATATATATATTTAAATATATATATATATATATATTTTTTTTTTCCCCCAAACCAATAGCGATGACCGATATCTGTTTTTTTAATTGAGAGTTAGGTGTACTTTGTGCACTGCTGGAAGTAAGAAGGACTGGAACAAATTAGGATTTGACACTCTGTAAAGGAGGGAGCCACCTGCTGTGGCCCAGCAAGGTGCACTGTATTCAGGCACACGCCACGGAGGTCTCTGCACTTTTCAAACACAGCAGTGCCGGCATTTCAGGTGGCTGATAAGGTTTTTTGTGCGCTCAATGTTTTTTTCCCCCCCTCATCGTGGAGCATTTGGTACAACTAGCACGTTTGTTTACAAGTGAGCTCAGGGGAAGTTAGAACAGGCCGTCAACATCACCGGCAGGAGAAAGAAGGAGCGTTTGATTTGCCCATCCGCACAGTATGGGTAATCTCGTCTCATTGGAGCGTTTTTTTGAATGATCGGTTACGTGCACTATTTTTTATGTTATCGGATTTATCAGTACGATGCCATAATTCCTCATATTGACCGCATAATTATCGTGCACCCCTAATTAGAATCTTGACTTGGCTTGCCTGACGCTTGCCAGCCTTTTAACACCAGGGTCACACAGTCAAGGTGCTGCATTAGCGTTGCAAAAATATATTCTGCATTAGCTGCCAGATATTCTCAGTGGCAAAAACAAATAAAGGGAGTGCATATACTTGTAGTACCTTTTTTTGCATGTTGAGCTTCACAGCCTTTTAAGCTAGCATGCCATAATATAAACACACACACACACACACACACACACACACACACACACACACAGAAATATATAGCTGTGCACGACTCACTTGTTTTATGGTCTGCTTAAGTGAGGCGGGAGGGAGGACGTGTCAGTACAAAGCCAAAAGACGGGAAAGCAAATTTACATCCCTGACCTCTAAATCCTGGTTATAGTGGCATTTATGGAGTATGGAAGCTATTGGATGGAGGCAGTGACGGGTCTTACTCCATCTTCACAGATCAATGGTAAACCAAGACACACACACACAAGAACACACCATTTAGGTGACAGTCCTTCCTCGACTACTGGGAGGAGGGGATTCACAGTCATTGATTGGTTCACTGGGGTGGGGGGAATGGCTCTCTGAATGTTCTGAACTCCTGTTGAATAATGGAAGACTTGTGCCATACAGTAGTAGTTCACCGCCCATTTTAGCAACCAACCATTTGTATCTTCTCACGGGACACCACCATAGAAATGAAAGTTGCATGTAGGATATCATGTACAGCGTGTATAGCGGTAGAGATGTACTATTCTCTAAAAATGACTCGACACTAGAACTACATGGTAAAACCGTGTAGCCTTCGGTCCACCCTGCATGGGACAATCCACCTTATGGACTGTGGGGTTTTTTTATGTTTTGGCAAAAAGCCCTCCCCATGACATAATGTTCCATTTCCCACACTGTGCAAATTTCAACTGAAGGCCAGTCTGCCCAAAAGTGAACAAAAAGACAAGGCATTCGGCTACAGAGAATCAGACAGAGTACATATCAGAGGGTATAGGCGACAAAAGCTGCGCGGTCTCGCCCATCCGTGTCGGCCGTGAGCGGTGGATCTCCTCACCTACGTGCCGGCCGGTCCCCCCGCCTCCTGGCCCCAAGGTCAAGGTGCGGTGCACCTGTTTTTGAACACTTCCCCTCCATAAATGGGACAAAGATGAGGGCATAACATAAAAGCAGCACGCTGCCATTGTTCAGTAGGGACACGAAGGGTTCTGCAGCTCAAACTATTAAGGCTGCACGTCAGGTAAGGAACTTGACTACAAATAAAAGAATCATCACTCTGTTCAAACGCTTACGGACGCATTTGCACCTTCCTAAAAAGAGACACTGTAAACCGGGGGTGTCCAAAGGGCGGGCTAGGGGCTTGTTCTTTCTTCTTTCTAATGAGATCTATTATTAGATATTACACTCATTTGCTTTGTCACCTATAACACAAAGCTTATACGTATACTGTAGCTTGTAGTACAATATACTGGCCTACATTGGTTTACTGTTACCATCCTTACTGGACACATCTAAAGAGGACGGAAAATTGTAGCCCAAATACCAAGGTATGGACCGTGGGTTACCTGTACCGTTGCACCGAGGCCTGTCACGATAATCAATAAATCAATTAATGACATGATAAATAAAAAAAACGGATAATGTTGCCAGCCTCAATATATTCCCATGTGCATGCGTATTTGTTTTTCTCCTCTCTCACTACCAAACATGCTGGATGACAAGGAGGTTCACTTTGTGCATCTGTCAACACCTGGGCGTGCTGGTTCTATAGCGGAATAAACGAAGCGAGTGAACCCTCCTGACAGTCATTCAGGCCCTTTTTGGTGTCCACAGTGTGCCGGATTAGTAAGGTAGTGCACACACAGCAGAGTAAGCGTCGTGAAACAAGCAAGCAAAGGCAAACATGAATGAAGCCATGAAAGTGATCATTTCTAAGCCGAATGCCACAGCCATAGCGTGAGAATATTTCGGTTTAAAAACAGAATGAACATGGTGAGCCCATGAACACCCACAAGCCTATAGGTCACATTTCTGAGCAAACTTCGAGTATCATTTGAGGATCTCATTGCCTGGCCGAGTGTCCTGGTTTTCGGTGGTCAAAATATAGTGACCCTACCTAAGAGGATTAAGGCAGTGCCAGATAACAAAAAGGTGCTCACACTGAATATTGACACACCTGCTGCACATTGGCTACTGTAAAGTACATCCGAGTTTTATATCGTGTTATCCCGAGAGAAGTTAGAATCACGTGCTGATGACCTCACTTTTGTGAGTTACTGCAGGCCTGAGCTGATGTAACGCCGTGCTTTGTGAGAGCACAAGTCAGCAGAGACTAACACTGGTGTTACCATGTCAACAATGGCCTTTGTCACGGTCTCAAAGCCAAAGATATCCCAGTGAGATTAGGGAAGAACTGCTCCAATCCAAGACCGCAGATCAACTGATGGCGTAACGACGTGACGAGCAAATAGCAGCCGCATCGCAGTTCCCGGGAAGACTACAACGCATTTCAATGAAGCTTGGCTCCTCGGCCGTACCGATCGGTACATGCTGGGTGATTTAAACCGCCGCCGGCCGCCAGCAGAGCACCAGCGTGGGAATGTCACCAGAGACACCAGATTAAAACCTCCAGCTACACCCAGGAAGATTTACCCATCAGTGATGCACTTCATCAGTGTTGTGTGTGTGTGTGTGAACTTGTTCCCTGAGGCAAAAAAAGCCTCAACAAGACGGGGCATTTAAATGTCACCATGTTGCGAGGCCAGGCTGGCTGATGGCTCAACACAGAAAGGGAGAAGGTGTTAAACTGTGTTCATTTCTGGCTGATGTTACTTCAGGACACTCGCAGCAAAAAGGAGTCGCTTCCAGTTGCCCGATACACTCCCAGGTTAGAAGACGTCGGGATTTTCTCCTGCTGTGATTCAAACCTTTTGTGCCAAAACAAATCATTTATCTCACATCGTAGACATGACTTCACGTTATCAATAATACAGCAGTTACCGTCTTGTCGGCCATTCGCTAACGCAGGGAGTGTCCAAACGTTTTTCCAGCGAGGGCCACGTTGTGAAAAATGAAAGGATGCGACTTTGCCACCTTGATATTTTGTACATGCTATGAAGTCACATACAGTGGTGTGACAAAGGGTTTGCCCCCATTCCGGATTTTTTTTTTTTTTTGTGCATGTTTGTCACACAATATTTTTGCTTTATTCCCATAATATTAGAAACTTTTTACACAACCTAATTTTCCAAAAATTACAACTTTATTTTATTTTGTTTGTATTTCTTTTCTTTACTACTTCAACTCCACATTTTTCCTCATCATATTACGAGTTTATTCTTGTAAGTTTTGCCACTTCTGCTGTTTGTTTGCTATTTCAACTTTCTTCTCGTAATTATGGCTTCCTTCCCATGTTTTGACTTTATTCTCCCAACATTTAATTAACCAAAAATTACAACTTTATACGTCGTTCTGTTTCTTTCACATCATGTTACGACTTGAAAAAAAGATGTCTTTTTTCTGTAATATTTCAACTTCATGCTACAAAACTGACATTATTTTTCCTCACATTACTATGTTATTCTCGTAAAATTACAACTTTTTCTCATTAGATTACAACTTTTTTCTCTCTTCATAGTTTGACTTCATTGTTTTAAAAAGACTGCTGATTTTTCCTTTTTTTAGTTTTCTTGTTAAATGATATGTTTAGAATGTGCCGTGCGCTTCGGACACCTCTGGCGTAGACATTAGCTGACGTTATAAATGATACAGCAGTTACAGACTTTTGAGCAATCTTGCAACTGAATCATAGTCTGGGGGTCTGATTTTTGATTTTTCGGCATTTTTCTTGTTTGGGTCCAAATGATGTACTGTCTTGCTCCGCTGTCTTTGGTTCAGCTTGATAGCACAGAGGGACATGAAGGACTAATCAACTGATTGTTAAGAATGTTGGTTGACTGTGTGTAATTGATTAGTTGTGTCTTGAAGCGACTGAGATTCAGCTTCAACTAGTTTGCTGTCTAAGGAAGTAGAAGACAACGTTAGCTACAGTACGAGACGGTAAACCACAGCCCATGCAGTCCTCCGCTAGGACAACACCTCCGGGAACCATTATTCTGCTCTGTACTGCAATGGCATGGAAAAAGGAGTTCAGAACATTTTTGCATCCCGCCGATGAATGAATTGGCCAGCATGGAAAAGTACATTCAAATGCTGATTCCTTCGGATATGTCCATCCAAGTCTTTTGCTCCATGGCTGTGGGACCCGGACATCGACCAGTGACTCCTTTGGTACCAAGTCCCTAAGGAGGACTTGGGAAAACCAATGGGAGGACTACAGCATACACTAGGTCCCCAACTTACGAACATCCGACATGCGAACTTTCGGAGATACGAACACAAGCCGACTGGTCTATTTTTTCATGTATTTTGCCCTTTAGTACTGTAACTCCATCATTTATACTGCTACATGCTTGATAAGAAGAGGGCACTGTGACACTGCTAATGGGACCAACAGGTACAGGATGCCGTTGGGGAGAGAAAGTTAAATGGGAAGCTAAATTGTAGCTGGATGATACAACTCGGACAGAGCGTGTGATTAAAGTTTATGAAGAGTTAATAGGCCTGCTTAATTCTACACCACCCACAGAACACTACCTCTTTTAGAAGATCTGACGACGACAACGATTTGTCCTTTTTTTCCAATATCTCCTCCTCCACCACAACGATGTATGCTCGACCACTCCTCTTCAAAGGTAAATAAAATTTATCATTACATATTATATCATTTTTATTGTTGTTTTTTCATTAATGATCCTCGTTTAATATTACTACTGCATCCAAACTCATATTTACATACATACACATATACTGTATATGTATACACGTACATGTAGTACCTATATCATTGGTAATATCACCTTTTCCCCTACTTAAGAACAATTCGACATAAGGGAACCAATTGTGTTCGTTGGTTGGGGACTCAGTGTATAGCACTATAGATATAGCATTGTATGTGCACAGTGGTTCAGGTGTCTTATTCCTTGTACTTTATAAACATCAACTGATTATACTGTTGCTTGAAATCGCTCATTTTAGTGCATTGTTTGAGTTCCTTACTTAATCCGTTCCACAACTTGATTCCACACACACCTTTTCTGTAGCATAGTTAATGAGTGTCGTGTACTTTTCTAGTTGTCTCCCCACATGTCCCCACAATAAGTTAGATATGGTAATACCAGAGAGCAGTGGAGAGCATGGAGTGATTTTTGGTCTAGAACGAATTTTGCTTTGTTCAGTATTGAGGTATTTCTAGCCACTTTATGTTGTATATTTTTAATGTGAGATTACCAGTTCATATTATCTATTGTGACCTTGAGAAATGAATTTTCGTTGACCCTGTCAATGTGTGTTCCTTCAATGTGTATTTGCGCATGTGTATCAGCACTTACTAAATAGCATTATTTTAGTTTTACTTAAACGATTTTACTTAACCATTCGATACACAACTACGATAACTCAATCTAATTTTATGTAAAGGGACATGAATTTTGGATTATTTTATTCAAAAGTAATAAACAGAAAGAGAAAGAGAGCAGTTGTCCCTCTGCACCTTTTACCTTCTCCCACGCAGCACAAATAGACTGCTATACAGTATTTTTAGCCTTTTTCTTTCACCTCATATTTGCTCCCAAATGCTGATACTATGTGGGAATGCATAAAGGTAAGATTTGATGAACTTATTGAGTGCTAATGTGCGTATTTGTGGTACACAACCTCTCTGAAAAACTAGTCCAGGCTGGTACTGGTGGATGGTTGCTCTGTATTCATTTCATGCTTTTAATTTGATGTTGTTCCTGTCATAGTTTTACACAATCCACACTGGTATGCCAAGGTACCACTGTATAAATGACAATGAAAAATACGGGCAGTGCTTCTGTACCTTCCTGTTTCTTCTCTGGCAAGTCGACGACGACATAGTCTGTGACAATTCCAATCATAGCGACAGTAACTTTGGTCCTGTTGCGTTGTGAGAGCCATCTACCAGGACTTGAAAGCTAAATTTACCAAAGAAAACACCCCTTTCTTTCTCAGTTTCTGCTCAATATTTGCTCCTGCTTATAGCGCCACGGTGACCGCTGCTTCCTCAAACTACGGTATTGGCCGAGGGTCAAACAGGACGTGTGCACGTTAATCGCGCGTCCAACCCCCCCCCCCCCCAAAAAAAAACTGTGAAACTTCCGTTAACGCATTAGCTTTGACAGCCCTACTGCAAACACAACTTGGTCTACAATCTCTCTCCCTTCTCACAAGACGTGCAACGGGCCCAACTTCTGCTGGGCCCACAATCTGGGCAAAAAGCCAGGGAAGCCTTACTGCGAGTGTAAAAAGGCTGGGCCATCTGATTTCAGAAGTGGACGCTAAGCATAAACATAAGAGACGTCCAACGTGATGACTCCATGAGCAAAGATTACTCCGCGGCACACGGCGCCTGACTCACAAGCTCCACGTTCTTCAAGGCCTCTGGTCAAAAAGAAGAAAAAAACCCACCCACATCTTTTCACTGTTGGCTTTTTCGTGCTGTTTGCTCTTTGACGCACAAGATAAAAATGATCTTCCTCAAATAGAACATAATAGTCATGAAGACAAAGAAAGGTCTTCGGCGCGGCAGACCTGTCATAACGACTAAGCTGCAGCGATGCTGAAACGTCCCCCTGAGTCCTATCCAGTCCGCTTTATTATCAGCAAGCCATTACGAGTCTCCTCGCTACAAAATAACCCCCGCGCTCGGCACAAAGAAGACATCGCTTTTGTCCCGAGCAGCTTGCCTGTGCCAAGAGCTGAAAACGGAAAGGGTGAAAAATGTCTTCCCAGCGAGCGCTGCCAAAGGAGCCGGCGTGAGAGTGGAAGAAACCCACAAGTGGAATTTTTTGGGATAATCTTTCCAACATTCCTTTCATCTGTAATAACAAGGGCGACTGTGTTGATTCAGATAGCCTTTTCACGGTGTGCACAGATAATTCGGAGATTACGCCATAGCTTTTGTAAAGGTCACCGGTCGGCAGACGCAGAAATGCGCCCGTAAGAATGTTGTCTTGAGAACGCTATATTTAGATTTGTTGCCAACAAATTCAATATAAGCCACAAAAAAGGCTACTGAGGAGGGTTATGATGTGAGGAATGTGCAGTTAAAATATAAAATATTGAAAATGTTTTAAACAAAGGGAAATTATTTATTAAATAGTCCATCCACTTGTCCTTAGGGTAGCAGATTAAATAGTCCACTAATTAATTCAATTTTAAAGTATATTGAAATGATTAATTAATTATCATTATTTCATTATGACCAACACATTTTGGATTTTTAAATAAATATAATGACATTTCCTTATTGGCATTTTTTGGTTTAATTTTACAAAATGTAATGTTATTTTTATTTATATACTGGCCATTTAATTCCTGCTGCAGCAGCAAAAGGAAATGCCATGGAGTGCACCCTTTCCCGCGGTACTGCAATACGTTTGTGATGGCATCATCTTATAATTTGCATAACTGGCCGCTGTGTGCATGTGGGAGAGGAATAACATTATGGAAGAGAAAAAGTGAGCAAAAAAAATGAGGGCTGTGAAATGATTAGAAATTCCAATCAAATTAATCAGTTTTCAAATTAATTAATCATGATTAATCACCATTTGCCACTATGTGTGAAATATGCCCATTTTTACTGTATTTTACAAACACAAAGACAAATGTCAGGACAGGATTCTATGTATAGTCCTGTTCAAGGAGCACTTGATTTGCTCACCAGCACAGTATGGGTAATCGCTCCTCATTGGAGCATTTTTTTTCATTATCAGTTATTGTAGCTATTTGTTATCGGATTTACTGGTATGACGTCATAATTCCTCATATCGGCCTTATAATTATCAGTCGGATAATTATCATGTACCCCTGGTTTAGAGCTGCTGCTGACCCGCATGTGGGTGCGTGATGGGGGAGGGGCCGCAGCACCAAGCACCAAGCACCAGCTGTTTCTTTGCCAAGTTCTTATATTCATGATTGTCTTATACTTGGGTCGGTGCAGTAATAGAATCTGTCAAAGTCATCCATTAAAGCGGTAAAAACAAAGTGCATCACACTATCTAAAGTCTTGCATGACGCGGCCGGACAAATGGGTAAATGGGTGAGGGGTTGGTACAAATGAAGGCATTGAAGATTAAACAGACGCCAAAAGCCGCTCTGGTTGGATGAGGACAGGAAACAAGAAGAGAGAAATTGGATGGTAAGGTAAGAGAAGGTTAAAAAAATAAATAAATAAATAAAAATACAAGTTGTTTATTTCCATGACATCACCCAGCTAGTAAACATACGTATTTCTACTGGCGTTTCTTCTACAGGGCTGATCATTAGGAAGCGGACGACGGTAATTAAGGCTTGTTGTACCGTGCAGCCTCCAGGTTGTGGTTTGCACAGAACTGCCAGCAGATACACAACCACTTTCACAGCAAAAGATACTCAGGAGAGATACTTAACAGGACGGCAGGATTCAAGTGGAACAATAACGCAGACACCCTGTGGGCACGCTAAGGTCAGCCTCTTCGTGCCATGTTTTTCAGGCTTTGATTTATTGAGCAACATCTCTAACCAGCAGATCCATACTAGCTAGAGGAGCTAATTGCAACTAGTGATTTTTTTGTTTGACTCGATTATGTCTTCAAAAACTAACCACAGGCAATTCTGTGTTGTTTTTTTTTAATGCACACCATTCCGTAGAAAGCCACATATGATGAACCCTTAAGAGGTTGAATGAATATACTGTATGTGAGGTTGTTGGTTTTAGAACATTACATCTCTCTTCAAGTAGCCAAAAATGGCAAGGCTGCACAAAAAAAAACACAAACTGTCCCACAGAAAAAGACTGAAAATGACATTGTTGGTCCCACATTTACTGTATAGCAGTGTAACTAATACAGTCCTTCATCTTCACATATCAACTTGGACTACTGGCCTTCAATGTTTCATCCTTACTTGTGCACCAGATGGTACGTTTTCCTCATTCAAAGCACGCAGAAATGAAAGAAAACACAGTGGAGACTGGTTGTTAAAAGGCTTCGTGTCGCAACATCCATCCATCCATTTTCTATACCGCTTCTCCTCTTTAGGGTCGCGGGGGCATGCTGGAGCCTATCCCAGCTAACTTCGGGCGACAGGCAGGGTACACCCTGGACTGGTGGCCAGCCAATGGCAGGGCACATATACCTGTAGACAAACAACCATTCAAACTCACATTCATACCTATGGACAATTTAGAGTCGCCAATTAACCTAACATGCATGTTTTGGGAATGTGGGAGGAAACCGGAGTACCCGGAGAAAACCCACACACACACACAGGGAGAACATGCAAACTCCACACAGAAATGTCCAAGGGAGAATCGAACCCAGGTCTTCAGGGTTCTCAGGGTTCAGGTCTTCCAGGATCTCCAGGCTGTTACATGCTAACCACTAGACCACCGTGTGGCCTCGTGTCTCAACAATACACGATAAATAATACTTGGTGTGTATTTCACGCAGACATAGTTTTACAAGACGGGTTCCTTTAAATTGGAAAAAAATATTTATAAAAAATATTTTTACTGCTGTTTTTGAGACGCTGCCACTTTGTATCCCGAAGACAGCTAGCGAGTTTTGTGTCAAACATCTTGGCCTAGTCAGAAAAAGACAAAACAAGAAGGAATAAGGGAAAAAGGAGAACAACACAAAAAGAAGAAAAAGGAAAAAAGATGGAAAAAAAGAAAAAGAAAGGGGTAGAAAAAGACAAAGAACAGAGGGGAAAAAGAAAAAGAAAAGGAAGAAGAAGAAGAAATGTATTTGATGGAAGGTGGTATTATGTAAACATACCCCTTCATACAGTATCATTCATATTTGATTTATTTATCTATTTCTGGTAACTTTAAAGTAATTGGTAAAGACTGACTTGTTTAAAGTGAAAAAAATATGAATTTGCTATTTTTCCAGCAGTTTTTGGGAAGCTGACATTTGTTGTCACGAGGCTTTTTCAAGGCGCTGCTGAGGGTGAATGGAGCTAAAAGTGCAGCCTGAGCAGAGATCGTGCAGCACGATAAAAAGCACAGAGTGACGCTCTCTCATACAAAACGCGATGCACTCTAATGCCGTCAATCAAGCTAAGCAGAAAGGACAGCAAACTGCGGAGGAACCGAAGGCTTCCTCTTCACACCGGGGATGCAGGGAGGACGGACGCAATCGCTGAGGAAGAGCGAGCAAGGTGAGTGACGGTGTGCGTCATGGCGTGACAGCTCCTGACGTGCGCCGAGAGGGAGAAAGTGGGGCCGGGTCCACCCCATGGGAGATCTCAACGGGAGCATCGGGGTCATAACTCTGTCTTGTCTTTTCACTGGGCTTTATGGAGTGGGACAGAAAGTGGGAAGAGAAGACACACACATGCACAGGGTCTACGTCCCAGGCTGCTGTTGTACACAGCAAACTGCTGAGCGGGCAACTTGGGTCTGCTCCGCACAAAAGGCCTGTTGTCTCCTACCCGACCCTCTTTCTATCACCCCCACCCCCGCCTTACTGGCATGCTCCATCAACGTGTACAGAGACAAGTATGCATCCTCTATTACGTCGTACAAATCATTCTAAAGAAATACTACTCTCTCCTATAATGGATGCCGTGCCTCAGTTAATCAGCGGATGCGTTGTCCAGTTGAAATGTCCTGGGACTGGTGTGGTCACACGTGCTCTGCGGTCGTGAGGCCAGTTGGATGCACTGTCAGTAGAAATTGCGTGCAAATGCTGAAAAGCTGAACTGAAATGTCGAATGGATGTTGAAATATCACCGACCCAGGATGGAACCAACAATCATCAGGTTACGAGATGAGAAATGCTCAGTGACACGCTGCGAGAAACAGGCCTTTTGTGCCCAAAGAAAAAGCTGCACATCTTTATGTTCCGCTCGTCAAAGATGGGAGCGAAAGATATAGTTTGCATTCCTATTTTTGTTGTGTTTATATTCATTAGCATAGAGTCCCTCGCTGATGTCGCTTCTTCACCCCAAACAGTATTCTACACTTGTAACTAGGTGTCAGTAACGTTACACTGATCAGACAACAGCCGCCGCAGGAAGCAATGTCAATGCTAACGTGTGCCATAATATTATGTCTACTGTACTGGCTAATAGGAATGTAAACGTGCCTATGGCAGGGGCGGGCAAACTTTTTGACTTGCGGGCCACTTTGGGTTAAAGAATTTGGCAGTGGGGCCGTCATGTATGCATGTGTATGTGCGTATATATATATATATATATATATATATATATATATAGTCAAACTTGTCTATAGCGGCCACTAGAGGGAGTCTGCAAAAGTGGCCGCTATAGACAGGTGGCCTCTATAGACAGGTTGGTGTCCAGTTTGAATGTTGGCCAGTCGAGGAAAAAAAAGAAAAAAAAAAGCGAAAATAATAGTAATAATAATGTTGACCAGTAGAGGAAAAAAAAGAAAAAAAAGGGAAAAAAATAATAATAATAATGTTGACCAGTAGAGGGCACTGCGGACTGCGGATAAAAGTTGTACAGCACTACTAGGCTTGTTATTATCATGGCTCATGGTTTTAATTCATCCTGAACATGCATATGAGTCAAACAGTAGCACATCACATAGTACAATTCACAATTTTGCATGTCCAAAAAGGAGTAGGAAGAAGCAAAGCTTATTTAATCCTACCCCTCATCAGTTTCACATCAGTTGCAATACATTTATTCACCTCTTGTTCTTCCAAGTGTACTTTGTAGGTCTACATGACAATGTAGTGCAATCATAGCCAAGGTTTTTACTTACTAAAAGGAAGCTAGGGGCTTAATAATAACTGATAGAATATATCCACGACCCACAGAACAAAGCTGTGCTAGTAATGTCTTACGCTTGTTTTTAATATTTTACTTTTTATACGGCAGAGTGTCATTACAGCTTTAGTTCATCAGGAAGTGACGGGAAGTGACGGTGGGCGTCCCGAGCAGGAGAGCTAGGCTCAGTGCTAGCTGTGAGTTTGGAGAGAGTTGGGAAGTGTGTTTATGTTGGCGTGGATGTAAAGTCCTGCAGTGTTCTCCGCTGTTAATAAAGCCATTAAAGTGCATCGGCGACGTGAGTCTCTCCTTCCCCACAACAAGCGGCATTACAGTATTGACCAGTCCACACCAGGAAATAAACGGTGTCATTTCATACAGGCATTGGCTGGACAGCTATGTAGTGGGGCTTGTTTAACCTTTGCCTTGTGGGCAAGCAGGAAGGAGAGACGATGCTGAGAGATGTGTGTGTGTTCTGAGCTGCTGTCTGGTGGCCGTGTTCAAGAAATAAAGTTGGCAGAAGCAACAGGAGAAGTTTCCTTCTTTGCTTCGGAGCTGAATAACACTGACAAGTTAACAGACTAGTAGCGAACGGAAAAGAAGACAGCTTTGTTTGTGTGGAATACAGAAGATGAGGACTTTGATGGATTTGTGGATGAGGACTGATGAAAAATAACGTGAGTACATTCTAAAATACTTCAATTAAGTACAACCTAACTCAGTTTTGCTCCCGCTGCCGCATGCATGCTAGCATATGTTTTTTTTTTTTTTTATTGTAACGTCGCTGGGAGCACGTCCTGTTCCCAGCCTACTTTGCGGTAATGTTTTGGTGCAAATGCTCTTAAAGTTACATGTTTGACCAGGAAATAGCAAGCTCAAAAGAAGACGGCTTTTTTATGTGGAACAACTGACAGTTTGTGTGGATCTTGTGAATGATTGTGACTGAGCTAGGACTCAGTAATTAAAGTCTACACACGACGGCTTCATTGATTGAAAAACGAAACTTTTTCGTGCATGAAGCTTCTACTTGAGTTGGTAATTTGGCCGCTAGATGCAGTCAGATATTGACCAAGGGAGACAAAATGGGTGGCCGCTGGCTGCGTTAGACAGGTGACTGCTATACACAGGGTCTATAACATGTAAATTTGCTGGGGGGGAATTTTTCAGTGGCTGCTATAGGCAGGTGGCCGTTCTATAAAGGTGGCCACTAAGACAGGTTTGACTGTGTGTGTGTGTATATATATATATACACATACACACACACACACACACACATATATATATATATATATATACACACACACACACACACATATATATATATATGTGTGTGTGTGTGTGTGTGTGTGTGTGTGTGTGTGTGGCATCAATCAAACAGAACAACATACTTGCTCTCACGGTGCAACAAAACAACTCAACAAACAAAGCAACACATCCACAGCAAGTTAAAGCATTGCATAAATCGACTACTTGATAGACAACAACTAAGCACTAAACATACCACGTAACTTAAAACTGTTATTTCCAAATGCCCGCAAGGCATGCTGCGTAGCCCAGCTGCAACAACATTAACTATGAACGATAAAACATTGGATACGTAGCGTATGTTAACGCTTCCTTGTTTACTTCTCTGACAACCCAGCAACAAACATGGAAAAACGCTGCGAGAAAGAGTACCGCAAGCTACCCAGCATGCCTTGCGGACGTATGGGTGTTTTTTTGGCATGGGTAATACGCTTAGATATTTGTTTGTATCCACACATGGTGCAGTAGGGAGGTTACTTTGTGCGTTGTGTGTTGACGGGATCGCTTTTTTGTATAAGCTATACATTGCATGTGTATTTTGGCAACTCAAGCGTGCCACAATAGCACTGCAAGTCATGTTGCCAGCTACAGCTTCAATGTTAAAGGTTTAAAAAAAATGGGGTGTTATTTCATGTCTTGAAGGCTCTAATAATGCTAAAAAGCGTATTTAGAAGGTCATGAACAGGTTTTCTATGCTACAAAAATATTCCATTTACAAAGAAGGAATCCTACTTCTTGGAAATTCTGGAACCAATTGCCCACAAATGAACGAGGGATTACCGTATAGCATTTGATCACGTATGTGTGACAAAAATACCATTCAATATATAAAAATGCATTTGTACAAATGCAGTTCTCATCTCTGCTAAACTGCTCAGCCCCTAATAAACACTTGCTACTCTCTGCAGTTGAGTACATAAACACCCACAGTCGTAACGATATGGTAGTTCCTCTGGGGATTGGCATAAGACAACATAAAACTAAAAATCAATTCAGTAAAAAAAATTAGCTGTTGTTTTTTAATAATATTTCTGGAGGACAGGAAAAGACCGGAAAAGACTTCAAAAAAAAAAATTTCTCCTAGGCCTGTCACGATAACTAATTTTGCTGGTCGATAATTGTGCTATAAATTCTCGTCGATAATCGATATTACCGACAACATTTTGTCAGACCATTTTTTTTCCATTGTCATGAGAGGTACAATTCACATTTGAACCACTAGATCGTACTCCAGTATAGTGTACGGTGTACCTGTGTGAGGCATTAGCGTGACACACAAGTTGGCTGTATGTATGTTTGTGCAATCTAGCCAGCGACACTGTCTGTGAGAGCGCACCATTTTGCACTATTTTGTTTATATTTACTTTGCCGACCAAACTCCTCAGTAAGCGTTGGGACAAAGGCTCCGATGCCCCAGGCACCTCCATCTGTAGTTTTTGTTCCCAGTTGAGAAAACTGTTCGTGTCAGTCGTCGGTGTTCATGCGCTGACCTTGTTCATTCTGTTTAATACCGAACTATTTCCACACTGTGGCTGTGGCATTCGCCTTAGAAACTATCGCTTTTGTGCCATCATTCAAGTTAGCGCACGCCGGCTCAGGAAGCTAACCTGCTACTACACAAGGTAGGAGAGGAGACGACAGGAGGGTTCACTCTCTCCATTCATTCCACTGTAGCACCAACGCACACAGACAGCTGCAGAGTGAACCCTCTCGTCATCCAGCCTGAAAGTGAGACAAGGAATACAAACACAATGCATTCAAATGACAATTTATCAGCGTTTTTTTTTTATCATCACTCGATTAATGTATTTATCCATTATCGTGACAGGCCTAATTTCTACAAATATGGGCCTCATCTCTCCTGAAAGATGCTACTACTACTGAACGACTATGACTCTCAGCACTATTAACAGGAAATCATAACAAATATGCCCGTTATGACCATTTAAAAAAAAAAAATACTGTTTCTATTCTGCCTGTTCTGAACTCCTGTTTCAATGCCAGTGTTGCACTGAGTAAAATAATGCTGTCCAGAGGAGTCGTTGTCGTGTTGGTCTTCTTCCGCCAGCAAACTAGTTGAGAACAGCGCCTCTGCTGGTTGCATCCAAGTGCTGCACTCCATGTTGCAAAGTGGAGGTTGAATTCAGGGGAAAGGAGGACAAAAGCAAACTGGCCTCACGAGGACAAGGTGGATGCTGCATCCTGCCAGGCTGAATTGTGCTGCTCTCTGCGAGAAATGTGTTTATATCACATGGCCGTGATATTCCAGCATGCGCGTGTGTGCGTGTGTGTGTGTGTGTGTGTGTGTGTGTAGGTCCATCTTCAGGTCGCATCTCAAAACCAGGCTGTGAAATCAGCTCGCAGCCATTTGCATAAATATGAATCTGATTACATTCACTTGGCGGACGAGGATGTGCTCTTGTGACAGGGGTGGTGAATGAATCTTTCTGCCCCGCAGTTTAATTAGGAGGATTTGTCAAGACGTGAGACACCAGTCCCTCCAGTATTCTGACGCACAACACGGAGTGAATAATGAATGACTTTGTTTGTATGTTGTTTGTCTGCAGCAAGAAGCGTGTGAAGGAAGTTTGACGGGCAAAGCGATCAGAATTTAGAAGTGGAATGGGACTCGGTAGATAGGGTGCAGACCTCCTGCGAAGTTACGACTGTCAGTTGAGGCAAAATGTGAGTGCAGTACTTGGATACAAACAGCAGAGGCAGCACATCTCCTGTTGTTACACAAATTGTAAGTGTACCTAAGCATATCGGAGTATGGGTGAGATACAGTACATTGGCACCCACAGCCTGCTGGCGCCATGGCCTCCAGCGAGTGCCACAAAATCGGGGAAAAACATTGCCTTCAACAGAATTATATTAAAATGAGTTATTACTCTTAACTGGTTAAATGGAAAAGCTTGCATGATTCAAATGTAAAGCAATGCCCAACTAGTAATAAATAAGACTCCTGCTCGAGCAGTGTCACAGTAAATATGTTCCCTAGGGAAACTTAGTGAGTAGTCTAGTGCAGGGGTCACCAACGTGGTGCCCACGGGCACCAGGTAGCCCCCCACGACCACACGAGGTGCCCGCAAGCCTGCTTTTCATTCAGGTTTTCAGTTAATAATGAAAGAACAGTAGAAAGAAATGCATTGTGAAATACAACATGTGAGTTGTGGACACCAGCATTTTGTTCATGTTCTGGTAAAACAAGCATATCCGCTTTGTTTGGGTTTAAAATAAGCTCTGAAAATAAATGTTACAAAAATGAGTAGCTCTTGGCCATTTTCATTTTGGAAAAGTAGCTCCCACAAGGAAAAACGTTGGTGACCCCTGATCTAGTGTGTCTCACCATCTCAGCATCTTCTGCCTAGTATTTGTCATTTCGCAATTTTTATGCTTAATTTAGGCCAAGAACAAGTGTGATTTGCTGAAATATGCATTATGCTACAATATTGAAACAAAAAATTCAATAGACATATTCAATGATATTAAAAGTAGTGATTACAATTAACTTCAAATGGAGTGCCAAACCCGCACGGTGGTCTAGTGGTTAGCACGTTGGCCAATACAGGAACAGCCTGGAGATCGGGAAGATCTGGGTTCGATTCTCTTGTGTGGAGTTTGCATGTTCTCCCCGTGTGCGCGAGGGTTTTCTCCGGGTACTCCGGCTTCCTCCCACATTCCAAAAACATGCAGGTGAGGTTAATTGGCGACTCTAAATTGTCCATAGGTATGAATGTGAGAGTGAATGGTTGTTTGTCTATATGTGCCCTGCGATTGGCTGGCGACCAGTCCAGGGTGTACCCCGCCTGTCGCCCAAAGTAAGCTGGGATAGGCTCCAGCATGCCCCCGGGACCCTAATGAGGATGAAGCGGTATAGAAAATGGATGGATGGATGGAGTGCCAAACACGACCAGTCCAGAGTGTACCCCACCTCTCGCCCTAAGTCAGCTGGGATAGGCTCCAGCATAACCCTAGTGAACATAAGCGGCATAGAAAATGGATGGATGGAGTGTGAAACAGCAATGAATTTGGGACCACACTACACCAATCAATCAAAATTGGCGACCCCAGGAACTAAGTACACTGTGTACACAATACATGGTGGCCTTTTATTGTGGCCAGTCTCATCAGCATCTTGATATGCCACACCTGTGAGGCGGATGGAGAAATGCTCGGACAATATTCTGACTAAAGTATTGGATTTGAGAGACAAGTTTTGTGGAAATCAGTTAAGAAACAACCTTAAGGCGCTGACAACATGGTGGCGTGTGTATCTGCATCGGAATGGCATATCGTGCGTGACTGTGCGTGCATGCAGGCTCAGCTGGCAAAGATGGCGGAGAATGAGAACAGACAGGCGTCATCATGCGGGCAGACCGAGCTGAGAGCAGGTTGCTATCAGCGAGACTCATCACACACACTCATTTACTCGCCGTCCCTATATGCAAGAACAGTGCGCTTGTGCCCCCGGAGGTGCTGGGCGAGAGGCTTGTCCTTGCTCTCTCTCTCAAGTGCACTTAAAACGTGGTAATCGCATCAACTCGAATCACGACACCAAAGATAATAACAATAATATTAAAAAGAAACATGAGCGGAGTAGAAACAGAGGCAGCCAGCAGCAGAAGGGGCTGTGAAGGCGTGATAAAAGCGTGTCTTACACCAACACTTTATTCCAGCTAGAGAAGAGAACCGGGCCTAATCCTCTGTTGAATAACGTACACACTACCAACACGCTCTGGCTTTGCAAAGTGCAGGTCTACGCTGACAACCAGCTCTCTGCACTCCACTAAAGTACAGTTGTACCCTTTGGCTTACAGGACGTTGTCAGTAGGGGCCAAGATAGCAGTCAAACCTCGGTTTTCCAGCGCCCCACTTTTAGTAGGATTTGGTTTTCAACTCAAATTTTCACCTAGCTGTTTCCCAGGTTCTCGTCCAATATGGTGTGGCATTGGTACTCCCGGCACTGCTTGGATCGCACACCCGACAGCACATGCGGTGCTACTTAGTTGACGCAATACTACAGTATCCTGTAAGGCTCATTCATTTCAAAGCGTTACACAAACTAGTCTGTTGGCCGCATCAACGATAAATTCCATCCTGGCCAAGCAAGAATAAATCAAAGAAGCTAATGTTGTAAAAGGTGTGAACAAAACAGAGATCACAAACGATGGAAGATACCGGTGTGGATCCCCTGCTCCTTATCTATTTCATTTGTCATTTATAATCATTTTTTGTTCATATTTTGGGTGTGTGGAATGTATTAATCAGATTAACATTATTTCCTGAGGGAAAACACCAAGGTACCACTTTAATTCTAAACCCTTGACTGGCGTGACAGTTTGGAATCATACCTACTGTACCCTTCAGATCGCTACCTAATTAAATATGGTTAGCTTGGACTCCGATTATCTGCCTCGCCGCTTAACCTAACATGCGTATTTTTGGAATGTGGGAGGAAGCTGGAGTATCCGAAGAAAACCCACACACGGGGAGAACATGCTAACTCCAGTCTCCACACAGAGATTCCCAAACGGAGATACAAACCCCAATCTTCCAGACCTCCCGACTGTGTGGCCAACATGCTAACCACTAGGCCACAACAAGCTTCAGATTACTCATCTAAGAAAATAAGTTAGATACTGTAGATGGATAGATACTGTAGATAGATAGGGATGTAAAAACTATCTATCTAGCATGATTAACATGTTTATTTCTAGCCATGTATCCTCAAATGTTATGCGGCAAAGGCAAATTCGGTACCAATGCCCGACCAGAAGTGGACATGTCAAATGTAGGTTTGGGCATCAGTTGAATTTGAACAGTCCCGGTTCCGAATCTGATCCCTCGTTTCAATTCCGATTCCTAACGATCCTCGATTCCTTTAAGAGGCAGGGCCATAAAAGTTTGCATGGTTTAAATGAGGGCGCCAACCAAAATTATTTTAGAATGAAATGTCTGAACTTCTCCATGACTTGTTTAATGGTATGAACTTTTTTTTTTTTTTTTTTTTTTTTTTTAAATCAACTTTACTATGAATTTCTTACAGGACTATTTCATTTTCAAACAGTACACAAACATCAAAGCATTCAACTTGAACATAAATGTTACGCAGTTTCGTTTTACCGGAGTAGACTTTCACAAAAGATGTTTACTTTTGAAAAGTAGTTACTTTCTGTGCTGCCTCAATGTTTGCGTAAGCTATTTTTTATGACACCCCTATTTTGTTACCACAAGTAAACAGGACATAGACCTAAGCACTCTTATTTTGATGGCCGGAAGTGTGTTGTGTGAGTTGAGAAGGTCCCTTGATTGTTGCTAACAGATGGACTGTGCAAATTAAACTTGCCTAGCCTTACCGTAGTTCCTGTCCTTTACTTACACCAAACTTCCACATCAGCTAGCATCCTGAAACCCTGGCTGACATTAGCATGAGAGAGCCATCGTTTATTGTTGGACTTCCCTGGTTCTGACGGCTTCGAGGAAGTCTGACGAGGTACTGTGTTACTTCTACACCACGAATGTGTGAACATCCAAACTAGGAATCGAATTAAAAACATTCGAACGATCCCGGGAGAATCAGAATGTTAGTCCCGGTTCCCATCGGCGCTCGAGACTCGATGCCCAACCCTAAAGCAATGGTTGACCAGTACAAGAAATACCAGCTGATTTTGTAGGTGGAAATCCAGCAGTAGTGAGCACAGTCATGGCGAACCCTCTAGGTAGCATGTAGTGAAAAGGGGGCATTAGAGGCCCTGGGCCCTTGTGGTCTCAAAAATGACCCATATGGAGTATATGATTGCACACAGCGTGACAGCTCCATAATGTGTGTAAAGAAACACACAGGCACAGAGAGAACAAGAGAACACTGGCAGCTGCTTAAAAATGAACAGTATTTCAGGATCAGCGTTAATCTGCAGCGGCAACAATCAATACAAGAGGTATTACGACTTCAGGAAGGATTGGCGGCAGTGGACCTCAATGTTTCAAGCAAAGCTTCCGGCTATAGCGAACCCGCTCCGCGCGGTGCATCTGCATCTCCTGCTTACTATTTGGGTCTGCGGTTGTGGCTCAGTCAGATGAGGCTTTCACGCACAGATGGCTCATTGCCGGCAGTCAAGCGCAGCTACAAATGAAATGTACTTTAAATACGGTAAATCAGGTTCGCACTCCCGAACCCGTAGGTTGTAGGTTTGTAAGCGTGCACGCGCCCCGTGCATGCGTGCAGGTGCTGCACAGTGGTACCCCCGTCGTCATGGAAACAAGTCAGCCGACCTAATGTGCCGTGACCTTAGCACGCCACCGATGGCGAACTTGATGCTGACGTTGGCGAACTGATGGTCGTCTCCTTTGGATTACATCACAGAGAGGACGTTTAGGAAGGGCTTGTGAGTGAAGCACAGGAAAGACTGGCACTATGTAGAAAGAGAACTACATGCATACAGATGGCCACTTTCACATCATGTCATGTGCACAACACAACATCGATGCACCAGGTCACAAGAAGGGGTCAGAAGTGCTCCCTTACCGGTGTTGTGGTCCACAGGTCCCCCACCGTTGCTGCTGCTGAACAGGGCAGTGTGCAGGTCAGGGTACGCCTTCTCCAGGGCCACACACAGGTCCAGGAAATGGTCGCTCTCCTTGTTCATCAGCATCTTCAGGAGGTGCTCCACTTTCTCCGCGCTGGACGAGCAGTTCTGGTCCAGTTCGAACCGATCGAGCTGGCTCAAGGCACCGGAGACGATGAGCAGCTCGATGACTCTGTCGGCGTCTGTTATGGACTCCAGTAAGTTCTGGTGGCACTGGTCGAGCAACTCTTTGTGCTTTGGCTCCATTGCTACTTGTAGTCGCCTTAGCTTGTCCAGCTAACGCAAGGAATATCCTTAGCGAAATTAAAAGTACCGAGAGCTTATGGAAGTCAGCTTACTATCGCGGCTTGCAGCAGAAGTTCGCCGGAGCCACCGCGGCATCGGGAGATGAATGTTTACAGCAAAAAGGCACAAGGAGCCATATTTGTTGCCCAAGGCTGTTGACTGCACTAAACAGCGATACATTGTCCCATCTTTTTTACTCTCGTTTGGCCTTTCACGTCGTTTTTCGCCTCGTTTCCGTGTGTGCGTCAGCCCGACACATTTCCCCTCTTCTGGTGTAGCGTTGAACGCGCTCGGAGACGACTCTGCTGCTGGGAAAAAGTCATGGAAGTCCGCCGCCGTGCCTCTGCTCCACTGTATCCTCCGCCATGTCTGGGCAACTCAGCAGCTGCTGTCCGCTGTCAATCAACGCTCCGTCGAATGCCCGTATATGGTCACAGGGGGCAGGGTTTGACAAAAACACGCCCATTTCTTCAATGGGCGTGAATATGACTTCACGTTACGTCGAAATAAAAAAAAATGCCAGCTAGAAATGTGGAAAAAAAGAATGTGACACCCATGAGGTCAATTTTCATTACATTTCTAATTTAAAAAATCCAATATAAAAGGTGAGGTTGTTTATCATTTTATTCAATACAAACGTATTTAATGTTAATTGCATATCATAATTTACCATTATCTTTGTTATTATTGCGTTGTTCATTTTGCATATTTATTTTGTCCAGAGTCCAAACTCAGCTGGGATAGGTTCCAGCTCACTCATGCCCCTAATGAGGATGTAAAATGGATGCATGGATGCCTTGGTTAACGCCATTCATCTGTTCCAGAAGGCCCGACTCAAACCAAAACGGACTCTAATCAAAGCAAATTTTCCCATAAAAACATAATGTAAATCCAATTAATCTGTTCCAGACACCCAAAAATGTTAACACAAAACACATTTCATAGACGATAATTATAGTTTTACATGCAGAAAATGATGCAAAAATAATTACAAATGACAACTGAACATTTAACATCATTTTTATCCGGCTTTGTTGGGAAAAAAATCCCAGAAAACCATCAATGAACAAAATAACGCAAATTAAACACATTAGTCTGCTCCAACCACAATTTGCAGAAATGTAAAAATATATCAAACTTCATTATATCATTATGTGGCAGCGACGTCGCAGAAGTGCGCCGGCGAGGATGCATGGTGACGTGTGCTGTGTTTGACTCTGGCTGCCGTGTTTTGTCATTGGAACCTGAAATGAGTGTTATGGATGTAAAATGAGACACAGAGTTTCACCCTCGATGCACCACGGAGTGGATAGACTGTTCAGTAGATGTGTGTGCACCGCAGCCAATGACGTAGCCACTCTCTGAAGTGACGACGATCTTCTCTTAAAGCCGGGAGGTCTTGCACCCTTGTCTTGGTACGGTCCATCGCCCTTTTCCTTTGTGCAGTCCATGTGTTTGTTACGTGGTGTATCTCTCGACAACTCTGATATAAACAAACGCTGTCGTCCTAAAATGGCGCCCGCGGCCCTGAATGCATAGCACACTCACGTGCAAATAATGTCCGATTTCAGACGGCGGCGTAAATCAACCGGACGGTCTTTTGGATGCTAAAGAAGCGAGCGAACACAAGACAAGGCAAAATTTGAGTTAAGATTTGGGTATGTTAACCAATGCGCTAACCGGGGTGGACGTTACCCGACGTACCGCCACATTTGCATGCGTACTTTACTATGCAGCAGCCACAGCTGTTCATTTCATGGGACATACAAGGCTGCCATTGTACAAAAATGCCATTGAAAAAAAAATCTGACATTTTGTGAAAAGAAATCATAAATTTACGAGCATTAAAGACATGCATTTCCGAGAATAAAGTGGTAATATTACATGTCGTACGTGTCGGAGGGAAAATAGAGCACAGCTCTTCAGGAAGGAAGGAAACTTTCCTCTTGCTTCAGGCAAGCTTTTATTTAGAACGTGGCAGCAAAACACAGCAGCTGAGAACAAACAGATTAGCATGGGTTAGCATCATCTCACTTCCGCCCTCCTTACCCCGCCCCCTCCACACAAGGCCCACCTTTTCATTCCTGTAACGTAAATATACAAATTTTATTCTCTTAAATTGACAAATTTATTCTCGGAAATGTATGACTTAAGTCTCAAAATCTCAGATTCTGCGAGGGAACTTCAATGCTCACGTTGGCAGCAACAGTGAAACCTGGAGAGGTGTGATTGGGAGGAACGGCCCCCCTGATCTGAACTCGAGCGCTGTTTTGTTATTGGACTTCTGTGCTCGTCACAGATTGTCCATAACGAGCCCCATGTTCAAGCATAAGCGTGTTCATATGTGCACCTGGCACCAGGACACCCTGGGCCGCAGTTTGATGATCGACTTTGTGGTCACATGTTTTGGACACTCGGGTGAAGAGAGGGGCGGAGCTGTCAACTGATCACCACCTGGTGGTAAGTTGGCTCTGATGGTGGGGGAGGATGCCGGTCAGCCTGGCAGGCCTAAATGTATTGTGAGGGTCTGCTGGGAACGTCTGGCAGAGTCCCTGTCAGAAGGAGTTTCAACTCCCACCTCCAGGAGAGTTCATTACTTTTACGGGCAGAATTTCTAGGTGCAGCCAGGGTGTTGAGGGTTCCGGTTTGGTCGCTGCAGGATTGGGTCTCTCACTGGATCAGTTCACAGCTGAGTGTGAAGTGGCTGCGATGAAATCAGCACCTCCAATCCGAGGCCATGGTTCTCGCTTGGAAAAGGGTGGAGTGCCATCTACGGGTCGGGGATGAGATCCCGCCCCAAGTGGAGGAGTTGAAGGACCTCAGGGTCTTGTTCACGAGTGAGGGAAGGATGGAACGCGAGATCGACAGGCGGATTGGTGCGGTGTCTGCAGTGATGCGGACTCTACATCGGTCCGTTGTGGTGAAGAGGGAGCTGAATCGAAAGGCAAAGCTCTCAGTTTACCAGTCGATCTACGTTCCTACCCTCACTTATGGTCATGAGCTTTGGGTAGTGACCGAAAGGACAAGATGGCGGATACAAGCGGCCAAAATGAGTTTTCTCCATAGGGTGGCTGGGCTCTCCCTTAGAGATAAGGTGAGAAGCACTGTCATCCGGGAGAGACTCAGAGTAGAACCGCTGCTCCTCCGCATTGAGAGGAGCCAGATGAGGTGGCTTGGGCGTCTGGTCAGGATGCCTCCCAGGGAGGTGTTCAGGGCACGTCCAACCGGTAGGCCTTGGGGAAGACCCAGGACACGTTGGAGAGACTATGTCTCTCAACTGGCCTGAGAACACCTCGGGATCTGCCAGGAAGAGCTTGACGAAGTAGCCGGGGAGAGGGAAGTCTGGGCTTCCCTACTTAGGCTGCTGCCCCCGTGACCCAACATGGGATAAGCAGCAGAAGATGGATGGATGGATGGATGGATGGATGGATGGATGGAAATTTAAGAAAATAAAAGTCGTAAATTGACAAGAACAAAAGTGGTAAATTTACGAGAAAAAATGTACGTACATAAAGTTGTATGTGAGACAGTGGAAGTGAGATGATGCTAACCCATGCTAATCTGTTTTGCTGCCACATCATAAATAAAAGGAAGTTTCCTTTCTTCCTGAAGAGCTATGCTTTATTTTCCTCTCTGGCACGTATGACACCAGACGGTAAATTTCGTCTCCTAAATTTACCGCTTTTACTCTTGAAATCTCAGATTTGTTTTTTTTTTCAACATGGCCCTGATACTCCATCGTACCATTGGATTCTTGGGTCCTTGTGTATTGTTGCTGTACAGCCACGGGCTGCATTCATCTCCATTCAAGTGTGCGCAGGCTGTTTCAGCTATACATATGCAAGTGCTGACAAATGGTATTAGCATTTGCAAAATACAACATGAAGATGATGGATGCAGTCCGCTTCCAGTCTGCGGCAGGAATAAAGATTGTTGGCACAGAGGCAGGCAGGCGTCTGCGGGCGAAGCGCTCGCAAGAGTGTTGACCTTATTCATGCAGGCACCCAATCTCATTGTGACATCCACAACCCCCACCCCCCACCGCCACTCTCCAGTCTGCCACGTTGGCAGCGGAGCTTGTGCAAATGTGCTCTCCCTTGAGATGAAAAATTAATAAAGATTCATTCATATGAAAAGGGAAGCAGGTGCCCGCTACAGACAGATTGGATACTTTGTGTCTGTGTTTTTTCATTGAGTATGTGCATCTACGCTGTAAAGATGTGCTAATGACGAGGAAGGACATGATTGGTGTCCTTCAGCATCACGCCTACATTTTCTACATGATTATTTTCCCCAGCAATGTGACAGTAAGTCCCGGGGGAAATGAGACATCAAATTAAACCTTTTTTTTAATTAAAAGTAAACATCACCAGCTTCAGTTAAATACCTGCAACAGATGGGAGGCTGCAGATCATCATCAGGATATGGAAACTACATGATTGCCCCATAATGATGAGGTTGTGTCTTATCTTGATTAAAATTATGATTGTCACCATCCAAGCTTTCAAGTTATTAAAAAAAGGGTTCTCCCAGACATGTTCAACATTACCAATGCCGCTTTATGGATGCCATTAATTCAGCCGTCCTCCATGTAGGTATTGATTGCAGTGCAGTTAGCACACACCATTATAGCCAGCAATGTAATGCATGTTGAACAGCAATTCAAGTCATGCTAACAGGACTCTCATACGTAGGGATTTATTTTAGTGTTATGTTACAGCATCACAAGACCCTAGCCAAATGCCCTCAAGTCCTCATCCATTTACACAAGAGTACTTGTGTAAAGAACTGCTGAGTTTTGCTTAAGTGTTTTACTGCCCCCTGCCGGCTAAAATCATCAACAAGCCCAAAGCCTGGCGCCATAGACATACTGTAGAAAGACATCAACGTCGCCGCCTTATTGGATGGGTCAAGGCTGCGCTGTAAATGAATTCGTAAAGCGCATTTCTACAAACAAATGTAAGTTAATTCCATAAAGAAAGTACTTTGACATATTTGTCAAAGTACGCTTTACGAATTCATTTACAGCGCAGCCTTGACCCATCCAATATGGCCGCGACGTTGACGGATCGCAGCAGTCAACAAACCCACTCGATGCGGCGGATATCTATTTCTATGCCTGGCACAGCAACCTTCCCATTAGAAAACACAAAACTGATTGTAACTTGATTAGGGACCCCCCGAGGGGACATGGAGAAAAAAAACTTGACGATGACGATTTTTTGCGAGACCTCGCAAACCTTTTCCAAGATAACGCAATACTTTTTCGAGTAAACATTAAGCGCATTGTACTTCCGCTACTTCTATGTTCAGAGCGGATGCTTGCGTTGAAACTTCAAACTAAGAGAAGGACATTGGTTGAGTTTCTGATATGACTGTTTACTAGCACAAGCAGTGCACACAAGTGAAAGAATCCGATGTATTGCTAATCGATGTATTTCCATCAACGTATTTCCTTTCGAGCACCAGTAATCACAAAGATAAGTTTTCCAGCAACACTAGCTACGACCGGATGTTAGCATTTTATTTTCAAAACACGAGCCGAATAACCACCACGGAAATGAAATCTTGTTCCTTTACTTTGTACCGCTACAATTGTAGTAAGGATGCAGAAATGCTGAAGATGGAAATGACATGATGTTCGCTACGTGGAGGCAAGCTATGACTAGAAGTATGTCCACAGTGTGGCATCACATATGTAGCAGGATGGACTTTGCCATCCAGCCTATTGAGTGTGACGTTGCTACTGTAATTGAGATTCCAGCTGATCACCGCTAGGGGCCGTCTGATAAAAAAAAAGGGGTGGGGGGTGTCCTGTGTCATTTCCTCCACCTCTTGCTTGTTGGTGCTGAGGCACGCCCCTTTTTGGTCACCTCGCGCAATCCTGGTAATGGTATGTAGCAGTGTGTCCCAGTATATTACATATTTGAAGTACGGTTATGTTGATACATTTAAAAAATAAGAGCTACCACAGCACGTGACGTCTAGGAAACGCTGCCGTAAAAATTTGCTACAGGGGACGTAAGTGTTGCGCATGCGCAGAACCGATTGCGTTTCCGGGACGGATCACGTAGTTACTGCCTGTGCACGCGCGCATGGTCACGCTTTGGCCTAATTAGTCATTAACTGTATTTTCGTCATGGTTCTGAGTTGAAATTTGTTTCAATGTGTAAAAATGTATTTTGTTTTCTTTTGATTTTACCACCTCCTGCTTTTGATGTGGGTTTGGTGTTTTTTGGAGTGTGAATTTGATTTTAATTTGATAAATATTTTATCTTCTATATGGTAACTTTGAAGCCTAAAGCTCCATTGTTCCCTCGAAGGACCATGATGGCGCCCCCTCCCCGGTGCTTTTTTGTCTCACTCCCATTCCTTCTTTTTGCTGAAGGAAGGTAGAAGTTGCGGCTGCAGGGTGCCATTATGGAATAAATGAATCTTTGGTTCATGGAGGATGATGAGGAGGAAAATACAACAGGAGCAAAATGTTTTAACAAGAATACAAAAACGCTACAGCCCAGCGGTGCCAGAACAGTCAGAGGAGTGAAATGCCCAACCTAGTAGAGTAATCATTAAAATTCAAACTAAATTTGAACTTTGAGTGTTTAAACAAGAGAGAAATGTGAGAAAATGTTCATGCCTGTCTGAGAAAAGTGTATAGTGTATGGTGAGGGCTTTTACAGCCTTAAAACATGTAGAATCATTGTAAAAAAAAAAAAACAATAGCTGGCTACTTTGCCGTTTTCACTGATTGCGGGCTGCTTTGGGAACCTATCCCCAGCGATAAACGAGGGAACACTAACTATGAAAATATTCAATTTTTTTTGCAGAATTTCACAGTTGGGTCTAAAAGCAATGAACGACAATAAAGGAGAGATTAGTGTATACACTAAGTCCCCAACTAACGAACACAATTGGTTCCAGACGACCGTTCCATTGTGGAATTGTTCTTAAGTAGGGGAAAAGGTAATATTACCAATGATATAGGTACTACATGTACGTGTATACATATACAGTATATGTGTATGTATGTAAATATGAGTTTGGATGCAGTAGTAATATTAAACCAGGATATTTAATGAAAAAAACAATAATAAAAATGATATAATATGTAATGATAAATGTTGTTTACCTTTGAAGAGGAGTGGTCGAGCATACGTCGTTGTGGTGGTGGTGGAGGAGGAGATATTGAAAAAAAAGACAAATCATCGTGGTGGTTAGACTCTTCTAAAAGAGGTAGTGTTCTGTGGGTGGTGTAGAATTAAGCAGGCCTATTAACTCTTCATAAACTTTAATCACACGCTCTGTCCGGGTTGTATCATACAGCTACAATTTAGCTTTCTCTCTCCTCCCCTCCGCCTCCTCTTGTTCTCCGCTGTTGGTCCCATTAGCAGTGTCACAGTGCCCTCTGCTGGTCAAGCATGTAGCAGTATAAATATGGATTCGTATCTCCGAAAGTTCGCACGTCGGATGTTCGTTAGTAGGGGACTTAGTGTATGTAAATGTAATCAATACACTGTAATGTAATCAATAGACTGTATATCGTGTTGAAATGCTGTGAGTGTATTTTCAACGGGAGCCACAAAGCAGCAAGTCTTCAGTTCTCAGAGTTTTATTTTCCAAGACTGGTCAGGTTTTCAAATTCCAAGACGGACAATTGAAATACGATTGAATGTGATATAAATTGAATACAATTCAGAGGACCTGGCACAACAATGCCAATATGGACATTTTAAAGTAGATGACATGGCGTGGTGTGTTGTGGCACCAGCGTTCCTGAACATTATTATTAGGACACTATTGCTAGATGCAGCAGATATAGAAATATCTGATCATATAGGTGCAGATGCGGTAATATCATTTTAAAAAATATAAAGCTTTTTCTCAAATGTATTTGAACTCTTTATATATATATATATATATAAAGTGTAACTCAGTAATATTCATGTAAGGCTTGTAAAAAATAGAAAAGCTTTGTGTGCATTGCATTGCAGCAAACAGCATGTGGCAACACAAGGTGGTAAACTTTGCATGGCTGGCATGCAGCTTGTGTAGTACATAGTGCATATACAATATAAAGAAAGCCAATTACTATGGAAGGCACGTGTCATGTGATTGTTTCAGTCACTCCCACCGCACAGCTTCAGTAGGAGCTTCTTGTAGTCGCCAGAGGTGTCGCCCTGTTCGGAGGTGGAAATAAACAATATGCATCTGCAGTGCTCGACTACTTCGCGTGCAATGATAATAATACTTACAGAGATGTGCGTATACAGCGACTTGCTGTAGTTTCTCACATATTCCTGGCGGATATCCAGCATGTCCACCTCCGAGCGGGACACCATGATTCGGATCAGAGTGGTGTCTTTGGTGCCAGCTCCCTAAACACACACACACACACACACATTATGAAATGTTCCACACACATTTCCATGCTAGTGTCTCACCTTCATGGCTTTGTAAAGTCTCTCGGCAAAATAGGCGGGTGTGTTCTTAATGCATTTCACTGCAACACAGAACATATGTCACTTCAAAGTAATAATGCCTTTAATTAACTACAATGTTTTGTTAAATAATATTGGAGAAAAAAAACTCCAAAAAACACGCAACACGCACACAAGCACATGTGTAGTTAATGATAGTGCAGAGGTGTCCAAAGTGCAGCCCAGGGGCCATTTGTGGCGTGCAGTGCATTCTAAAAATATAACTGAACAAGAAAAACAAAAAAAACACCAAAAGCACGCAGTAGCTACCACATGAAAGGAAAACTAAGCAGTAATTTTACATAAATAAAGTCAAAATATTAAGTGAAAAACTTACTTTAATGAAACAAAGTCATAATTTTACGAGAATAGCATAAAAATCTGACGAAAAATGTCATTTTCGTAGCACTGACTTAAAAAATTCACGAAATGTTATTCAATTTTAAGGTAATATCAGAAAGACAAAGTAAAGTTGTAATTTTGGGGAAAAAGTAGAATAATAAGCTCAAAATATCATGGGAATAAAAGTCTTCATGTTGCGAGACGAAAATGTACAAGAAAGTTGAAAGAAAGGAAGAATAGTTAAAATAGTAACAGCAGCAGAAATGGAAAAAAACAGCTGTAATTTCACGAGAATGAAAGAGAAAAGAGTCGTATTGTTATGACAAAAAAGTTGCAATTTTACACGAACAAACATGTAGTATTATGAGGAAAAATGTCATTTTAGTTTATATTAGCGTTAAACTATTAAAGAAAATGTTTTTTTATAGTCTTAATATGAGAAACAAAACAAAATGTTGAAGCTTTGCTTCTTCCTACTCGTTTTTGGACATGAACTGTGAATTGTACTACGTGCACCTATTCCAATGTAACTTGTACGCATGTTCAAAATAAATTCAAACATTACCAAAATAAAGTTGGCATTTTTGGAAAATGAGGTTGGGGTAAAAAGATATGTTATGGGGAAAGAAGTCCAAATATTATGGGTATAAAGCCATATTATTTACATAAAGAACATTTCAGAAGATTATCTAAAAAGAAAGTTGAAATATTTGGCAAATAAAAAAAAGCAACAGCAAAAATGGGGAAAAAAAAGCGCAATGAGTGAAGCTGATACAAATAGGCTACAAATAGGCCTGTCACCATAATCAATAAATCAATTAATCGCACGATAAATAAAAACAAACGCCCTAATTTTGCCAGCTTCGGTATATTGACGTGCATGCGTGTTTGTTTTCCCTCCTCTCTCTACCGAACAGGCTGGATGACAAGAGGGTTCACTCTGTACATGGCCCAGCACCTGGGCGTGTTGGTTCTGTAGCAGAATGAACGGAGTGAGTGAACCCTCCTGTCAGTCATTCACTCTCTGGGAGAGGCGGGGCGGGGCACTGTGTATGTCGTGTGCTACCGATACTTTCTTGGTGCCTGTTGTGTATAAAACACTATCTGATGTCAATTTCAGCCCGTTTGCCCCTGGTACTGTTTGGGACAAAGACAATGAAATAAATAATACAAAACACCGGAACTTACGTTTCAGCTGCCTTGACTCCCAAAGTATAACACCTCATTGTGTACCAAACGCATTTTGCTGCATCCAAAATATGTACTTTGGCCAAACTCCGACATTAAATGTAAACCGCGCACTCCACACACAATGTTGGGAAAATTAAGTGTAAACGCAAATGAGCTGACGTTTGCATTGGCACGCATTGTCAACTTCAAAGTATTTCACAGTTATTTCTCAGGGGTTTTTTTGTCAATGTTCAGACAACCAAAGTGACACTGATTCAAAACCACAAATATTTTTCCAGCGGGTGATCAAGACCTCACAGAACATTGTTGGGGCAGCCCTCCCCTCACTGCAAGACATTTATAAAACTAGAGTCCTACGAAGAACACACAACCTCATCAAGGACAGCACACATCCACAACACTCATTATTCACACTCCTACCGTCAGGCAGACGCTACAGGAGTTTGAAGTCCAGGACCACAAGGCTGGCAAACAGCTTTTACCCACAGGCCATCAGGCTTCTCAACGAAGCACTCACACACGCCGCACGCAACACACGCACACACTCATAGCACTTTATTTATTTATTTGTATTATTTATTTGTATTAATGTCTCTTCTGTTGTTGTTGCTTAATTTATTGGTATTTATGTTTCTTATGTTCTTATTCTTTTTCTTGTGTTTTCTTTCTTTCTTTTTTTGGGAGAATGAACAGAACAAGGATTTCATTGCATAGCAGAACCACCAGTTTTACTGTGCATATGACAATAAAACTCTTGAATCTTGAATTTTTATTGAAGTGCAATTTTTGCTATAAGAGACTGCATTTTATTTACTTTTTGTTTGTTTATTACGTTTATGTTATTTAAAAGCCCTTGATTTTCCAATTGTTAAATGTTAAATACTCTTAAAGCTTATTGCTTTAGAAATGGCCTAGTTTCCCAAAGTGGGGTACGCCAATTGTCGCTGGGGGTACGTGAATAAAAATGAAAAACAATTAGCGCCTGACACTCACAATTACGAGCGCACCCGAACGTCTCATAGCAAAGAGCGCACCATCATAGCAGAAAGAAGGAAGGAGACACGGCATGAAATTGTTCATTGCTCCGTGTGCGTTACCTGAACAAGTAAGTACATGTGATGATTATTTGTGTATTAAGAGTGTTTCATCTTGAAGGTTGACCTTATATTGATGTTCCAATCCCTGCACTGTGAAAACCTCTCAGGATGAGAGAGTGGAGAGTCTGCTGAAAAATGAGGGTTTTATCGCTGCTTGTGTGTATTTTTCTACTTTGGATACTGCTTCATCATGTTTGTTCAACTTTCCCTTTCAATGTGGTATCAAGTGGACAAAAGTGAAGCTCAAGTTCAACCCATTCAAAAGGGAAGGATCCCAACAGCCGGCTGAAATAAAATATATGTAGGACCGATACTTCGATACTTTATTCATCTCCAAGAGAAATTCACATCTAGTCTATTTATCAGTGCCCATGTAAAACCTTTTTCAAAATTTGACCCTGCACAATACACATTTTTGAACCAGCATTACTTACTATAAAATTAATTAACCAATTAATCATGTTTAATATTTCATTTTAATGAAAGAAAGGCCACTGTAAAAAGTTTGGGAACCACTGTGATACGGTGTACTCGCATCGTTCTCATTACATCAATGAAAAAATGCTCTCAAAATAATGTCAGCAATAGTATCGTTTACTGGCAAATAGAACTTATTGTCCAGTGACAGGCCTACCTGTGTCACAAAGCTGAGATGCAGTTTTTTCTTGCGGTCTCGACAACTTCTTAGCATATCTACATGCTCTACAAAATATCAAAAGTGGCAAAGTTGCATCCTTTGATGTTTCACATCACTGGGAAACGTTTGGACACCCCTGCTGTGATAGTGGGTTCTAATGCGAGAGATATAGTAAGAATCGTGTACTTACAGAGAGCTATCTGCAGCTTTCTGCATGAGGTGACCTCATTTCCTTCAAGCCAAAAACTCACCTTATATATTGACATATACTTTTATACCTCATGCATCAGTATAAAAATAAAAAGGCAAAGGTAAAAACGGCAGTGCACACATCACAATGACAACTCTGCAAAGCCACTGAAAGGTCTAAATGCAGGTTACAGTACCATGACCCTGATGGTGGCAACAACAACAAAAGGACGAAAAAGCAGGATGTTAATCATTGTGAAAGTATTTCCCAGGTGAATGTTGCACTAAACATGTCATTAAGTGCGTATGTCAGGAAAATCACGTGTTTGGGGTGTGGTGCCTTGCTGGTGTGTGTGTGTGTGTTTTTTTAACTTACCCACTGCCAACATGCCGCTCTCCAGGTCTCCTGACATCTCCCTGCTGATGCTCTTCTCAATATCCCTGCCACACATCTTCTGGTACTCAAGAAAAACTGCAAACACGCACATATTTAACACCGTTTATCCAAACTCACACACTGTCTACGTACCCTTCCTACAATGGCCATGTCAGATGGAACTTAAACTTATAACTTAAAGGACATAAAACACGGTAACAAAAAGATGAAACAAGAATAAAAAAAAAGAACAACTCCTTTTGTTTTTCCCTTTCGGAGCGTTTTACAACACTTTTTATTCTAAGGCTGTCAAATGATTAATGTTTTTAATCAGATTAATAATTTTTCAAATGAGTTGATCATGATTAATCACCATTTGCAAATGTGCCTGACATGTGCCCATTTGTACTCTATTTTTATGAACAGAAAGATCAATAAATGACAGGAGAGGGTTATGTACACTGGCGTGAATTAACGCAGGAGCGTCAAACTGGTTTTCACTGTGAGCCACATGCAGTTATGGTTGCCCTCAGAGGGCTGCCTGTAACTGTGAAACCTTATACTGCAAATGTAGCATCGCCTCATGATATTATACACCTTTGATTACTTTTCATTTTGTCATGTTATACTAACAAACTTACACAGAAATCAGAAGTCAAGGTGTGAAGCAGAAATTTGACTAAAGAACTCATATCATATTACTATAATTGTATCATTAATTTTAAATGGATTTCAACAAAAATAAAATAAAATAAATAAACAAAAATAAAAATGTATTAAGTGTCTTTCATACGTCAATAATTTCCAGGCTTTCACGGGCCGCATAAAACAATATGGCGGGCCAAATCTGGCTGTGCTCCAACTAAACTGAAATTTTAAATCAAGCTGAAAGATACCACACACATGTGAACATCTATTTGAATCACACGCGTTATTATAAGGAATGAGGAATTGCGTCTTTTCAGTTGAACTCAGGTTTTGAGTGGGCTTTCTAAGCACATTTGAACGTAGCAAATTGTACCACTACACAGTGCACTTGAACGCATGATCACATGTGCAGTGCCTCACCAGCGTGGAGGGCACAGCGCTATTTAGGTCCTGCTTGGACACAAACAAAGGAGGCTAACTGTGCCTCTGTCCGCCATCGTAACAGAGAGGTGTGGCCTCCCGTGATGCTTGTGCGTCAATTTCGTTAAAAAATGTAACATTTAGTCGTCCTTTGCAGTTTGAACATTGCTCCCTCACTCTATCACGTGTTTTCAGTAATAAATCATCCCCGTTTCGTGGTTGAATACAGCCTACTATTGGTAAACAATGCATATTTAAGCAAATTGCATTTATTCTTGGCCTAAATTAAGCATTTTCAAGAATAAAAACGGCTAAATGAGCTAACTAAATGAGCTAAAATACAAATACAAGGCAGAGGAAGCATTCTAATTGTGAATTTAGTACATTGGCCGCTAGGTGTCAGTAACTGTTCAGTGAGACAGGCACTAGACTCGTCATTAAGGTTCCATGGGGAACACATTTACCTGTCCGCCTCGCGGTCGTGTCTGGAACCAATTAACCGCCATAAACGAGGGACGACTGTAATTACTTTAATAATTTAATTACTTATTTTTGACAGCCTGACTATGTATTCTTCCGCGGGCCACACAAAATAGTTCTTTTTGTTTATGCACAATATGAGTAACTTATGGGAGTGCGTACGTTACTACGAAACATGGGAACACAAAACACTAACACGAGGATGATCTGTGCTTGGGTTCTACCTGTCCTGAGATGTGGTTTGCTCCTGGCGCATAAGATGGCATTAAATTTGGACTCGTCTGTCCCCAGCTTGTTCTCCCCAGCAGCATAGAGAGCCTGTGTGGAGAAAGGTGTTGCATTTGTTGTGAAGTAAATGCTGATAACATAGAAGCAAGTGGATTATGAGTCAAGGTAAAGTAGATGTTACCTGAGCGTCTTGCTTGGCCAGCGAAAGGTCGACATTTTGTCTTTCGTCACGGTTACCCTACATAGAGGAAAGGAAGTCTTATGTCTCGTAGTCAATGCAAAGAAACATGAGGAAAGCAGGTTTTGTTGTTGTACCTGTGCTAGAGAGATGAGGAGTCTGCGGAAGTGTCCTGACGTGTCACTGCTGATGGCATCTTCCATAGACTTCTTGTATTCTGGAATAGGAGGATCCATAAAAGACATCCTAGCACTCACACTGTCAAGTCTTGCTATCAAACAACAATTCCTTAGATTTAGGCCAGTTGAGTAAGAATGTGCAAGCATCTTACCTGTTTTGTAAATACGGCTTATTTCCTTGATTTCGGCGTTGGAACGAGACGACAGGATCTCTATCAGACAGGCTTCGTCGGTTCCAGCACCCTGCGAGGAAAAAGGAACAATTACAATCAATAGTTCATAATTCTAGTCTATTGTGTGGAAATAGTTGTAGAATTATCCGGTCCTATATTAAATATGTAATAATCTTCCAGGCAGTCTCATTCTGATCAACGCAACACTGACATCCCATTAAAAATAATACGACAAAAATAGCAATACAGCAAGCCCCTGCCACTTTGTGCTTCAAAATTTAGCAGAGTCACTCTGTCATGTTCTTTGTAAATATAGTAATTAATAAATCACCTCTGTTTCATGGTCGAGTACGGCCTGTTATTCGTTTGAATTTTTTTTTTGCATATTTAAGCAAATTTAACAAATGGCTAAATTAAGTAAACTACAAATAGTCGTCACTCGCTACATTGGTTCAAATATCGCTCCCTCACTCCATCGTGGTTTTATAAAAATGGATTTTAAATGATCGCTCTTTCGTGGTTGAATACGGCCTATTAGTCAAAACATATGCATACTTAAGCAAATTGTATGTATTCTTGGCCCAAATCAAGCATTTTAAATCATAAAAATGGCTAAATAAATGAGTGTAAAATATAACGTTGTGTGTGCCTTTAAGAAGTGGGGCCTGGGAAGTGACGTGTGTGACATCAGCTAGCTACTGTAGAGTTTCTGAGTGTTAGCATGGTTAGTGGAGAGTGTCTGCGACTGGCCTGAATTGTGGCTGACAGCAGCTCCTGTGTGAATGTTCACTGCGCCATTGCAGTATATTCTACTACACTGGCCACTAGGTGTCAGGAACGTTACACTGAGATAATAGCCACCAAGAATGCTGTCAATGTTGTGAGTCTATGTAAAGTCTTATTTATGTCTAATACATATTATTTTCTATCATTATGTCGACTATATTGGGTAATAGTAGTGTAAAAGTAACTACAGAAGTGTTGCGTAAGTTGTATGTGTGTGTGATTCATCTGCTCATTTCTCTGTACCTGTGCATCGGTTCTTTAGTGGAACCTCTTTGTGGAGGCGGGGCTACTAATGAGTGGATACAGGATGCTAGAACCAAATTAGCCTCGTGACAAAGCATATGCTAACATGAATCAAGGCACAGAAGTGATGGAACGCAACAGCTCCAGTGTGGGAATATTTCACTTTTAAACATAATGAACAAGGTAAGCGCATGAACACCGATGAACCGATATGTCACATTTGTTCGAAAGTAGTGATGAGGAAGCGGGGGAACACAACCATGTCGTATGCACACATGAAACACAACCATCCTTTTCAGATTTCCCAACTGGGAAAAAAATAACTACCGCTGGAGGAGGTGCAGCGGAGCCTTCATCCCGACAGTCAAAGCTTACTGAGGAGTTTGGTCGGCAATGTAAATATAAACAAACTACATAGACATAGACAGTGTCGCTCGCTACACTGCAAAAGAAATGCAACCATTCAATACGGTTGAAAAGCCAACAGTTGGGAAAATGTTACAAATGTTGACAGTACGAATGGCCTGTGAGAACGTACATGTCACAGACAGCAATTCCTGAACTGTATGACGCCAATGTGCCTCACACACGTACACTATACTTGAGTACCATGTAGTGGTTCAAATGTGAATTACACCTCTCATGACAATACTGAAAAAATTGTCTCAAAAAATGTTGATCAAGTCGAGTATCGACCAGCAAAATTTGTTATGGCGACAGGCTCCCAATGATAACATGTGAGTCTATATTATCTGTTATTTGCCTTGTTTTTTCATATTATGTCTACTATACTGCTAAAAAAAAAAAATAAAGGGAACACTAAAATATCACATCCTAGATCTAAATTCATGAAATATTCTGACTGAATATTTTGGTCTTTACATAGTTGAATGTGCTGACAACAAAGTCACACAAAAATTATCGACTGAAATTAAATTTATTAACCCTCGCAGGTCTGGATTTGGAGTCACACTCAAAATGAAAGTGGAAAAAGACACTACCTGTTGTCTATTCCATTTGCTCAACAGCATGTGAAATTGATTGTCAATCTGTGTTGCTTCCTAAGTGGACAGTTTGAATAACAGCGCAGCAGCTTTGACTGAGTGTGAATTGAGCGTTCCCTTTATTTCTTTGAGCAGTGTATATTAGGTAATAGGAGTGTGAAGTTGACAACAGGGGTGTTTATTTCACGTCTAGAGGGCACTAATAATGTTTAAAAATGCCCTGCCTACAAAGATATTCCATTTATAAATAAGGAATCCTACTTGGTGGAAATTCACTTATCACGGTCGAGTCTGGAACCGATTAACCACCATAAATGAGGGATGACAGTAGGTGGGTTTACTTTGATGGCACAATGGATCTCAGAGGCGTCAAACTCAGCGGGGCTCTTCAAGGTGGCCATGACCAGCTTCCTGAAGTCACCAGACAGCTCTGAATGCAGGTCCTTAATCAGATCCTGAAAACGGAAACATGCATGGAATAAGTGAAATCCACCATGAATTACTCCAGCTGTGGTGTGACTATAACAAGCACTAAAGGCATCCTCCAGCCCTCTTTCCATTTATCTGGCACCACCTGTCGTGTGCCTGTCAATGCACACCAAGCTACAGTACGTGAGGCTATATTGGAGAACGCTGTCTCAAACAGCAACACTATTTTAAAAAGCGTACATTCTCCCGCAATAGAAACAGGCATTGGTTGCCACACAAGGGAGAGAAAGTTAAGAATAAGCACGGACGGTATGCTTACCTTCCCATAGGAGGTTTTGTAGGCACGGAGCAAAGGCACACGCTGCTTGTTGGAGCGACTCCCCAGCAGGTCGATAATGGCCTGCTCATCAGTACCTTCACACACGCACACAGGAAGAAATGGTTTATACTACGGTACTCTACAGTACTACACTAAACCTGACTACGCACAACTATTACACATTCAGCCAAAACAGCGTGAAGGTCTTTGTTTAGGTGTAACTCACCAAAGCCCTTCATGGCCTTCCTCAGGACCTCCACGTCTTTGAGAGGGTCCGCTCCAGGAAAGTCCTTGATTGTCCCCCTGAATCCTTTCTGAGATAACACAAGTCCAACAAAGAGTTAGTTTAGTATTCTGTTTTAAATCTTCAGCACAACGTTGGGGTACAAGATGAACACAGTGGGACCTACAAAGTCAAAACACAACTCCTGAGTGGTACTAGTTTCAGAATATGAAACTAGAACCCATAGGAAACAAAGTGTTCATTTCAGGAACTTTCAAAATGATATTGGAACCCGCAGGGTCCCCATAGTAAGTTTCTTTGAATACAATACTCCATTAATATCAAGTTGTGTTCACAGTAAATCTGCACTCTTCTCCTCTAAGCCTGTATGCTCGGATTCTGCAGCCTCCCTCCCAAGTACACCTACTTTGTTGTGATTAGTCAGGGAGTTGTCAACAAGTTACCATTTGTGGATTTCCTAAAGTTGTGATCTGAGAAATTCACAAGTTGTCACTTGTCAAGTCCTCATTTATGCAAGTCTGGTGTCACTCATCAAGTCCTCATGTATGCAAGTCTGTAACGTTGGTAATGTAGGACAGGGCACCTTTAAGCAAGAAATTTAAGATTCCAAATGGCTATAAGTGCAAAAAGAAGTGTAATAGTGGAAAAATGGAGCTGAAGACGCCTGTTTGACATGTAATGGAACAGGAAGGTGTTTGGTGCACTACGTATACCGTCACCTAGTCTAAGGTCAGAAACTAAGGTCTGTTTGAATTCTAATGTTAAAATTCGTAGTTAAACTGTACAAATGCATATTCAAATCATAATGAGTCTTTCATGTGGAGGTCCTTACACTGATGGGTGCGGCCACTGGCATGGATCCACCTCCATAGGCTGGCATGGACGGATTTGGCGAGGGAACCTTCGGGTACCCTGGCATAGGTGCTGGTGCTCCCCCGTAGCCGGGCATTGTAGGGTTGGGAGATGGTGCACGGGGGTAACCGGGCATAGGCTGGCCTGGGTAGCCCATCCCTGGACCTTGGGGCGGGGGCATGGTTCCTCCTGGCTGTGGGTAGAGGCCATATGACTGTTGGTTAGGGTATGGGGCACCGTACCCGCCTGGATGGTAGGCAGGTGGGTACCCCCCAGGGACGTAGGGGTACACGGATGGGTTTGGAGAAAAACACCCAATGCCGTGGCACATCTGGTTGGCCTGTAATTTGGAAAGATTGGCATTCCGTAACACGTGCAATGTTACTTCAATGCAAGGCACACCTTTTTGGATCCTGTTCTGATGATGCCCAACAATATTTGCAATAAAGTTCATTCGCGGGAGCATCCAAACAAGGTGTGGCCGTGCTGTGCAGTGAAATGGGAATTGTGACATCACAAACGACAACACGGCAAACAAGTAAAAGGATGAGCAAAGAGAAAGCACTAAGACAGGGGTGTCCAAACTTTTTCCAGCGAGGGTCACATATAGTGAAAAATGAAAGGATGCAACTAATATACATACACTCCAAAAAAAAAAAATGAAGGGAACACTCAATTCACACTCAGTCAAAACAGCTGCGCCGTTATTCAAACTGTCCACTTAGGAAGCAACACAGACTGACAATCAATTTCACATGCTGTTCAGCAAATGGAATAGACAACAGGTGGTGTCTTTTTCCACTTTCATTTTGAGTGTGAGTCCAAATCCAGACCTGCGTGGGTTAATAAATTTGATTTCATTTGATAATTTTTGTGTGGCTTTGTTGTCAGCACATTCAACTATGTAAAGACCAAAATATTTAATCAGAATATTTCATGAATTTAGATCTAGGATGTGATATTTTAGTTTTCCTTTTATTTTGTGTGTGTGTGTGTGTGTGTGTGTGTGGGCGCACGTGTAATATATGCAAAGAAAAAAAAAATGCATCTCACATTTGTGGTATAGGTAAAAAAAAAACCTACTAGAATCAACTTTGCGCTTTTGAATATGACTTTATTCCCATAATATTATAACTTTTTCCCCAAAGTAATTTCCCAAAAATTACAACTTTATTTTGTTTTGTTTCGCATTATGACTTTTAAAAAATAAAGTATTATTTTCTTTAATATTTCAAAACTATGCTACTAAAATGACATTATTTTTCCTCATAATAGTACAAGTTTATTCTGGTAAAATTCCAACTTTTGTCTTGTTAGAAAGTGTTTCTTTTCTCTTAATATTTTTATTTTAGTCTTGTAAAAAAACTGCTGTCCCTCCCCCCCCGAAATATTTCAACTTTCTTCTTGTATATTTTCTTGTCATAATTATGACTTTATTACAATAATATGACTTTCTTCTTGTAATATTGTAACTTTTTCCACAACCTAATTTTCAAAAAATGACAACTTTATTGTGTTGTTTCTGATAATATTACATTTTTTCTTTATTATTATGACTTTATGTCACAAAAATAATGTTATTTTCCTCATAATATTACATTATTCTATTTTTTCCTCTTAGTATTTTGACTTTATTCTTGTAAAATTACGGCAAATTTTTGCTGTTTTTTTTTTTTTTTTTTTTTTTAGTTTTTATAACACACTTTTTGTTCTTGTTGGAATATGACTTTTTAACATTTTGACTATTCTCCCATTTCTGCTGTTGTTTTTCCCCCCAACTATTTCAACTTTCTTGTTGTAAATTTTGTCTCCTAATTATGCCTTTATTGCCATAATAATTTGATTTTCATTCTCGCAATATCGTAACTTTTTCCGCAACCTAAACAACTTTATTCATTGTATTGTTTGTTTCTCATATTACGGCATTTTTCTTTAAAATTTCACCTTTGCTACTAAAATGATGTTATGTTTCTTCATAATATTACGACCTCATTCTTGTAAAGTTAATTTTTTTTTCTTGTTAGATTACAACTTTTTTCTTTGAATATTTTGACTTTAATCTTATGAATGTGCTGCAGGCCACACTTTAAACACTCCTGCACTAGGAGTCGCACAGGATGGCCAAGCTTTAGAGGCATGGATGTTTTTTTTAATTTTTTTAATTATAAATCATGCAAGAAAGCTAGAAAGATCCGCTGACGACAAAAGCAACACATTTAGGATGCAGACTTACCGTCAAGTGCAAGGGCCAAATGTTCCAGTAGCGGCTGTGAAATTCATTCTAACTGCAATAATCTCATCATATACAATCGCGGGTATCAATGAAGCATTTAAAAAAAAAAAAAAAAGATTCAACCTACCATGCCAGCGTTGTATCCAGGGTTGGTGAGGTTGTCCATACCTATGGAGGGATATCCGCCAGTCGGCCCCCCTCCCCAGCCGCCTGCAACACAAAGACACTCAATTGTTGCTCCCAATCATGCTGAGGATTGTGTTTGCTAGGAAATGGAATTACAGAGTATGAGTGTCAAGCAATGAATGGAGGAATGACTGGAACATTCCAACTAGTTATGTGTGATGAACTCAGAATGGGAGCACTGTGGGACGTGTCTCTCCTAGCAACGGCACTGGAGGACTGTTTGTTTAGTAAGGAGGGGTGGGGGATGTTCTCCAAGCTACATTTAAAAGAACCTTGTTGCCCAGAAAAATGGTGTCACTAACTCATTTGCCTTACCTGTAGGCGGTGCCGGTGGGTAGCCTCCAGCCTGGGGTGGGTAGCCCCCTGCCTGGGGTGGGTAACCCCCTGCCTGGGGTGGGTAGCCGCCTGCTTGGGGTGGGTAGCCTCCTGCCTGGGGTGGGTAGGCCCCTGCCTGGGGCGGGTATCCTCCTCCTGCCTGAGGAGGGTAGGCACCAGGTTGAGGTGGGTAGCCCCCTGCTTGGGGAGGGTACACTCCAGGCTGAGGTGGGTAAACACCAGGTTGCGGGGGGTAACCGCCAGCCTGAGGAGGGTACCCAGGGTAGCTCATGTCTTTGAAAACAAAACAGGAGAGTCGGTTATTCAAGAGGCGACTGACAGTAGCTGCAGCGGACCGGCTATGCCATTTCAGTTGGGGGTGTTTTTTTTGTTTATCTGTTGTTAACATAGCGTTACACTTTTCCAAGAGTGTAAAATACTTAAAAAAAAAAAAATCAATATAAAATGGGGTGATCATCATCAGGGATCATGCTCATGTTGGGATTCATGTTTCCTCCCCGGTATTGGCAGCACTCATGCAGCCACCACCAAATCACAACTATCTTGGTACTCAGTTGTGTTGCCAGCTATTTCGAGAATCAGAATCCCTGTTTCACCGCAATAAACCCCAGCTCCTCGGTGTCGGCAACACTCATGCAGCCCCGAACCGTGTAAGGCAAGTCTCAATTATCTTGTGTTGCCAGCCGTTGAGACAACATGTTTGTGTGTAGTCATTTTCAGTGGATAGTAAATCTATACTGCAATACGAGCTGTACACTGATTACTAAGTATATCCACGTTTCACTTCTGTTGTAGTGTTGCTGGTGAAAATATGACTTTAAGAGAAGGTCCAGGTCAATGATTGTAATAAAATGTTAGTGTCTAAGGTGGTGTCACGAGATACAATGTGTCACTTCCAGTAACAAGTCTTGTTTGAGCTCCCAGTCTATTGTAGCCCTGACAAGTGAGTCAACAAAAAGCACAGCGGTTATTTCAACACTACATCACGGCTATTCAACTAGCAGCCTTTATTGCTTTTTCAATTCAGTTGGTCTTGAAAACAGCACAGCCCTCCGTCATATGGACAATCTAAATCACCAACAAGACAAGTAAATGTCAAGCAAATATTGAACTATTTGAAGAAGCAGCATGGCTTTGGGCTCTTTTGTACATTACCCCTTAACGCTTACTGTCACAAATATGTGAGCTACCGTTTGGCAAGCACTTGTTTCTGGTAGGATCGGTCTGTGACGGACATATGTCCTGCCGCTTGCGACGTGGAGAACAACGAGGCTAAGATTACATTTTAAATTACTCACCTTCTTAGTGTGTGCTTATTAACCTGTGGTTACTGCTAAGCACTGTTTTAATATCTCTGTTAGGTCCAGCCCAAAATAAAACTCAATAAACGTCTCCCACGGCATTGTCCTGTCTGTTTCCGCTCTGAACACGGCAGCAGCGGAAGGACAATGCTCTTAATGTAAACAGTTGTGAGACATCTCGCAAAAGGTATTGCGTTTGCAAATGTTCGTCTTTTTACCCATCAAATTTCTTTCTTTTTTTTTTTTTTTTAAACCATCTCCCGTCGGGGGCTCTGTACTTATGACAGCCAACAAGATGATTTTTGTCCCCGACACTAAGAATCTGTCTAAGTCATCAGTGTCCAAACTGCGGCCCCGGGGTCATTTTTAGCCCGCGGCTGTTTATTATTTGTCCGTGGCGCATTGCAGTAATATAATTAAACGCTAAAAAAACTAAGCAAAAAAAAAAATGCACATCTTTCAAATCCCTGATAAATACAATGCAAAATGGACTTGTTCGATATCTATGTGACATACACATGACATGCATTATGATGCTGGGTGATTGTTATGCTATGTAAATAATCGGTAGATTTAACAGATTGATGAAAAGACGCTACCACTCAAATGATTGGAACGAGAGAAGACGGGAGACATCGCTGGTATGGAGCAACTATTGTTGCTTCAAAAATCCAACTGTGTTTTTAGTCGGAGTAGAAATGTGATGCTATTCCTCTTTGATTCAAGGGTTATCAATCTAACCCACAAGATCCTGTAAATAACTCAAGCAAATCTACTGGACTTGCTCCCGTTTAACCCTTGATGTTAACAAAACATACAATACCCTGAAGTTGATAGAGGATATTTGATAGTATTTTTGCTCTAAGCCAGGGTGTTCCTGTCCAATAGAGGATCTTTGACTAGCATTTTTGCAGTAGGTCAGGGTGCTGCCGTTTAACCCTTGATGTTACAAAACATTGTTACTAAACATAGAAAACCTTGATGCGGATAGAGGATCTTTGACAAGTGTTTTTGCATAGGGTCTTATGTTTTTGTTTTTTTTAATAATTCAAAACTTTTTTGATGACGATTTTACCATTTGAAGGTATGGCACAGTCTTGCATTGACATTATCTGCAAAATAAGAATATTTTTTTTGCAGTACATAGTGATCCGCTAATAAGGCTAGCTAACTTTGAAGCACGCCCAGTGGGAGGGAGCCCGTGCCTCGGACTAATATAAATCACTTCTAATTTTCTCAAAGTCGCCCTAACCACATTTAAATGATGACGATTAGGCACAAAGACGGCATGAACAGGCCTTAGGGAACAGAATGTTTAACCATAACATTTTTAGGTCGAGCTAAAGATAAACATGCAGTGACGCTGGGCCGAGTTAGCGAGGGAAAAGTGTAACATTACACCTCCGCACGACTCACAAAAATAGTCCCTCCGTCTTTAAACTTATCTTTGTATGTTAGTGAAGCCATTGTCCCCCCCCAAAAAATCCTGGAATTGACTACTTACTTTTGGCCTGTTAGCTGTCTCTTCCTGGTGCCGCTGTTGGTATTTGTGCTTGTCAACGTTTCAGCCTGCTGCGGCAGAAGTGGGTGGGGGCACTTGAGACAGTTTCCACCTTGAAGAGGCCCGCCCATCGACACGATGTGTCACTCCGGCTGTCACGCCGCCCTGTTACGTAACATGACAACGTCACTAAAGCGAACATATTTTCCACTCACGGCGCGGATACGCAAAGTATAGTGGACATATGTAAAACAAGACCACAATGTTCCACGGCGAGATGTGGACACGTGAGGTGCGGTTCCTGGAAGTTAAGTAGGAGCGCCCGGATAAGATAACTCAGTTGAGTAAAACGAATCAACAAATCAAACCACACCAGTTAATGTTTTCCTTGCGACTAAAACTTGTTTTTGTATGTTTCGTTAGAATTTGACACGTTTCGCTTGAAGAAAGGGCGACTTATTTTATTTTAGTGTAACATTACAGTTTTGTTATGTGATGTTTTATTAAAATAGGCCACAAGGGGGAGCCCTTTTATGGTTTGCAGGCTGGTTAAGTAGGTGGTATGCACCAAGGTAAATATAATGTAATGATGTATTATTTAGTTCCCCAAACTGCCCAATAGATAATGAATCTTTCACATTTGTGAATGTATTTGGATAGAAAAATTCTTCCAGTGATGCTATGGAGACAAAAAATAATTGCTTCTAGGCTGGACTTTAATATTAGTACAGTCTTCTTTGTTTTGCACTTGCGAGAAAAAAAGTGAGACGCTCCTCACAATTACAATGGCAGTAAAGCACTAAAACTTTGACATACAGGTACTTTGTGGTATAGAATGATAAACATGACTACACAGTAGCTTGCATAGAAGTATACATTTCTTTCTCTTTAGTAAACAAAAAGGTGAAGAATATTAGACAATCTTTATTTAATTGTGTCCAATACATATTAGACATATTTTTGGTGATTTTGCCCAAGTCTCAAGCAGACTGTTATTCAAATTTGATGTCATTTTGTTAAAAAAATTAAACAAGCTTTAGATCATTAAGCTCGAGTGTTGGACACGTTTTAAATAATTTTGTCCACGATTTCCAGCAGAACACTTGTCATTTAGACCAAGTATAAGATATACACCATTTAGTCCAAGTATTTGCCACGTTTTTCTACAAGTGTTAGTCAAATTTGATGTTATTTAGTTGAAGAATTAAACAAATCTGATGAAAATTTTTAGCCAAATCCGATATCCTTTAGTCCAAATTTGATTACCAGTATTAGCCAAATTTTACATCATTAAGTCCAAATATTAGCTAAAGTTGACGTTGATTAGTCCAAGTATTAGCCAAATTTAACATAATGAAGTCCAAATATTAGTCAAAGTTGACGTTGATTAGTCCAGGTATTAGCCAAATTTGATGTTGACTAGTCCAAGTATTAGCCAAATTTAACATAATGAAGTCCAAATATTAGTCAAAGTTGACGTTGATTAGTCCAGGTATTAGCCAAATTTGATGTTGACTAGTCCAAGTATTAGCCAAATTTGATGTTGTTTAGTCCAAGTGTAAGCCATATTTGATGCTGTTTATTGTTTAGTCCAAGTATTAGCGAAATTTGACGTAATTAAGTCAAAATATTAACCAAAGTTGACATTGATTAGTCCAAGTATTAGCCAAATTTGATGTTGACTAGTCCAAGTATTAGCCAAATTTGATGTTGTTTATTCCAAGTGTAAGCCAAATTTGATGCTGTTTATTGTTTAGTCCAAGTATTAGCCAAATTAATTGAACAGTGTTTGCCAAATTTGACGTGATTTAGTCCAAGTATTAGCTGAATTTGACGTGATTTAGTCCTATTATTAACCAAACTCGATGACCAGTTAGCCAAATTTGATGTCATTTTTCGTTTTGTCCAAGTTGTAGCCAAATTTGACGCTGTTTAGTCCAAGTATTAGCTAAATTTGAGGTCATTTAGTGCAAGTATTAGCCAAATTTGATGACCAGGTTTAGCCAAATTTGATTTAGTTTTGTCCAAGTATTAGCCACATTTGACGTCGTTTAGTCCAGGTATTTGCCAAATCTGACTTCATTTTGTTCAAATTGAATTTGACTTTACTTTGTTCAAGTATTAGCTTAATTTGAGGTCGTTTGGTCCAAGCCTTAAACAAGGATCATGACATCTAGCCCCTAAATGTATGCATCTGTTATCGTGTCACTTTGGCAATATAAGGTTGCTATAAAGACAATGTCCAGAAAAAAACAACACATCACTTACTCCTTTTAAAAAAGAAACAAATGTCTTAATTGTCTTAGGGGGTACTGTGTTAAATTTGTGGGTGAAGTTGCAAGAACCATTTGCCACAAAAGCGCATGTAATGAATATTCATAAACGGCGGGTGCTGATTGGCTAGCGTCCTCGGCCACTCCCTGCCGTCCTCATTGAATATTCAAAACATCCCTCTGTGTCCTGCTGCAATAAAGCGAGATAGCGGACCATGGGGAGCTAAGGGGGAAACTTTTCGATACTGACATGTTAGCGTTATGACTTTTGACTAACACTTCACTGGGGCCAGGCTCCGGGTGTGAAGGGGGCTCTTTTTTCGGGAACACACATACAATAAGAAGGGAGAAGTCGACTCCTCGAAGAAGACAAGATTGAAAGTATCAGCGGTGGAAAAGTGGAGTTGAGCCTTTTTGCGTTGAAGATGAGCTTATTGTCTGCCATCGACACGAGCGCCTCCGTGTACCAGCCTGCGCAGCTCCTCAACTGGGTCTATCTCTCCTTGCAAGACCCCCACCACCAGACCAGCGCCTTCGACGCCTTCAGACCCGAACCCAACTCTTCCCACCCGGATCTCAACTACAGCAAGAGTCCCGCCTCGGCCGACTTGAGCTCGTCTCTCAACTCCAACTATCTCAACAACTTCTTTCAGCTGCAACGGAACGAGGTGACACTTTGCGTGTAATCATCATCTTTCTGCGTTTGGGTTGTGTTGCTGCACGGCTGTGCAGTTGCATGCATGGGACGGCATGGGCTATTCTGGTTAGGATACACCCGCTGTGATCACTTTTCTGTGGAGCATGACTTCAGCCTCCCTTATGGGGGTGTTGTTAGGAAGTTTTAGCAGCACGGTGAAATCAGAATTCCTGTAATAATATTCAGTAATTCTGACTGAATAGTGTAAAAGGAAGTGTACATGCAGACAGGACTAACTAGATAAGCGCATTTTGCATTCTGACTGCTGATATGCACACTGTCAAATGTCCATTATGGATGCATATGCCTATTTAAGTCTTGTGTGTGACATTAGAAACACAGAACACAACTACACTAGACTTTTAAAAGGGCAGGGGTGGGGAAGCAGGCCACTGCACTGAACCACTTGTGCAAACACAAAAATCAAGGCTTGTTTGCATATTTACTATTTTTGAACCTCTGTGTAATTTTAGGGGACAAACACGCTGAGGGCAAACCTGATACTACAAACTGTGCACAGTGCAAAAGACACCGCTGCCTGACACTTCAACCACTCGCATGATAAGCCAGACTTCATTCTGCATGCATGCATCCATGTTGTCCAAAGTCCGGCTCCGGGCCCCATTTGTGACCATCACAGGTTTTATTCTCAAAATTTTGATTGTCCCAAGGAATATTCCAAAAAATAAAATGAAACATGACCAGCGCCAAAACAATACAAAGGAGGAATGGGTCACACGAGAAGGAAGAAAATATTAACATTTAGGGGAAGAGAATGAGAGAAAAGTTGAAATGTTCTACTAATACAAATAATACTAAGCTTTTTTTATTGATCTTATTTAAAGGTTTACCATTTCTTGAACTACTTTCAATAGATTTTTGAAAATGTAATAAACACAAGGGTGAAGAATATCAAGGGGTAGTCCAAGTATTAGATACGCTTTATGCCATTAGGACCAAATAATAGACCAGTTTTACATCATTTTGTCCAAGTCTCATGCAGGACACTTGCCTTTTAGTCCAAGTATTAGACCAGCTTGTCATTTCGTCCACGTATTGACAAGTTCTGTGTTGTTTAGACCAAGCATTAGACCAGTTTTATGTCATTATGTTCAAGTATTTGACAAGTTTTATGTCATTTAGACCAAGTATTAGACCAGCTTGTCATTTAGTCCAAGTATTATATATGTTTGACGTCATTGTGAACAAGTATTAGACCAACTTGTTATGTAGTCCAAGTTTATACAAGTTTTATGTCATTTAGACCAAGGATTAGACCAGCTTGTCATTCAGACAAAGTATTACACAAGTTTTATGTCATTTAGACCAAGTATTAGACCAGCTTGTCATTCAGTCCAAGTATCAGACAAGTTTTATGTCATTTAGACCAACTATTAGACCAGTTTCACATTATTTTGTCCAAGTATTATATATGTTTGACGTCATTGTGGTCAAGTATTAGACCAACTTGTTATGTAGTCCAAGTTTATACAAGTTTTACGTCATTTAGACCAAGTATTAGACCAGCTCGTCATTCAGTCAAAGTATTAGACAAGTTTTATGTCATTTAGACCAACTATTAGACTAGTTTCATGTCATTTAGTTCAAGTATTAGACAAGGTTTACATCATTTAGACCAGGTTTAGACCAGTTTAATGTCATTTAGTTCAAGTATTAGACAAGGTTTACATCATTTAGACCAAGTTTAGACCAGTTTAATGTCATTTAGTTCAAGTATTAGACAAGGTTTACATCATTTAGACCAAGTTTAGACCAGTTTAATGTCATTTAGTTCACGTATTAGACAAGGTTTACATCATTTAGACAAAAGATTAGACCAGTTTAATGTCATTTAGTTCAAGTATTAGACAAGGTTTACATCATTTAGACAAAAGATTAGACCAGTTTAATGTCATTTAGTTCAAGTATTAGACAAGGTTTACATCATTTAGACCAAGTTTAGACCAGTTTCATGTCATTTAGTTCACGTATTCTACATATTTTATGTCCTCTAGCCCAAGCATTAGACCAGTTTAGTCGTTTAGTCCAAGTATTAGGCAGGTTTTATGCTATTTAGACCAATTATTAGACCAGCTTGTCATTTAATCCAAGTGTTATTCAAGTTTTATGTCATTTATACCAAACATTAGACTGGTTTTATGTAATGTAGTGCAAGTATTAGATAAGTTGTATGTCATTTAGAGGAAGTATTAGACCAGCTTGTCATTTAGTTCAAGTATTTGAGTATCACGACATTTGTCCAAGTATTATACAATTTGTATGTCATTTAGATCACGTGTTAGACCAGTTTCCTGTTGTCTTGTCCAAGTATTATATACGTTTGATGTCATTTAGACCAAGTATTAGACAGTTTTTACATAGTTTAGTCCAACTGTCAAGCAGGACTCTTGCCATTTAGGCCAAGCATTATACGAGTTTAACGTCATGTTGTCCAAATATTAGCCAGTAGATGTGCCAGTGTTCTTTATTACAGTCATGACTATAGACGTCACTTAAACACGAAACAGTCCTCTGAAGAATGGGCGTGTGCACACAATACGTTACACGCAATTGTGTCATGCAATTCAATCCGCATGAGAGTTAACGTGTTTCAGAGTGAGCGAGCGAGCATGCAGGCTGGAAACAGTTTAGGGGCACAGGGGGATTTTGCAACTTTCTAAACGCCAAGTCAAATAAACCACCGCTGAGAGATTTTGTGAAGAGATGAGTAATGCCGTTGTTGTTGCACGGCGAGGATCACTCAAGACCCAAAAGCGCATAAGTCGGAACTTGTGTTGTCGTTAAGCTCGATCTCATCACCAATTACAAAGGACTCAATCGTTCAACTCTCCTGTGTTTTTGTTTCCAGGCTACATTAACCCTAACCTATGGCGGTTTCCTTTGTAACTTCCTGTAGTTTTATGCTAACTCAGGTCACCCAGGAGGCTTAAAAACAACACTGTGTGATTGCCCCCCTGATGTGTGACCCCACCATCCTAAATTTGGGCCAAACAAATGCTCACTTCACTTTTGTTGCCACTATTGGCTGACACACGCATGAATACTGACTCACCTAATAAAGAAACCAACAATTTCACCCCACCTTTAGCAGATGTGTGTGAAATCACTTGACACCCAAAGCCAAAGCAAAGAATCAAGGCCCTTGTTTATTAAAGTAGCTCTACAACAACTGCACTAAGTCAATACACAAACAAGTGTGTGTGTGTGTGTGTGTGTGTGTGTGTGTGGTAAGGCATAACAGAGTAATACCAGGGCTGGAAGGCACGGCAGATGGAAAACCTGAGATTCGACAGCAGCGTGATGCTTGATTCACGATGACAACATGTAATAAATGAACATGGTCTTAAAGCTGGAGCTGCTTAGAGGGTCCACGCCAAACAGCCTGCAGATATATAGATTTGGCGCGGGGCTGCCACCGGGTTGCCAAGTTTTAGGTTTCTGTGCAATGCAACATTAAATACAACATTATTTCCCAGACACCGGGGCTGGATCCCACAAAATAAAATGCTTGACCCTAAGTGATGAGGATGGATTTCTTATCTGTGGATCCCATCAAACTCACTCACTGGGGCTTTTGCGTGAATGTGCTCTTGCAAGTGTTTGTCATTACTGCAGTTAAAGGATTAAATCATCTAACGACAGGTGGTTAGCCTTTTCGGAGAAATATGCAGATCCACATTATTTGGGTGGCTCGTGACATTTGACAGGACAAAGTCCAACTATTAGGCAAGTCCAAAGTCATTTTAATCAAGTTTTACCCCATTTTGTCAAGTGTCATCAAGTCTTTTGGTTCAATTTTTAAAGGAAAAGTGCACTTTTTTTGGAATTTTGCCCGACATCCGCAATCCTCATGCGAGACATGAACATTGTCTTTCTCTTTTCTGTGCGTTCTAAAGATATAAAAACAAATAAAAAGAGACAGCTCGAGTTGTCCCTTTTAATGCACATAATGGGATCCACCTCTGCTGCCTACAAAGGCCGCTACTACAACAGCACCAAAAACCTCCAACAGCATTTTAAGGTTTTCTATCCATGCTGTGACCATGTAGTAACAGGTACATTCATAATAATGTGTAATACTTACAGTATTTGGCGCATTTTGTTCATTACCGAAACTTCCTTTCTCTGCGCATTGATTTCACAACGCAGCATAGAAACAAACGCCTACACCTCGCGTTAACTTAAACTCAACAATAAAAACAGCAGCACTGGCAGCATCTTGAATATGTAGCCTTACCTTTTGGTAGAGTCTCAGGCGTTGTGTCTCAGGAGAATCTGTGGTGAAGCTCGTCGCTGGCCGGCTAGTAGCTACTCGCTGTGTTACGGCGAGTGTCAGTGCACCCGTAACGTAGTTCGATTGGCGTGACAGTGTTAATTATAAGAATGTTGCTGTGGCTTGGTTAATATGCATGTCACATGATATGTAAATGGAGCATTGCTGGTGCTTTTTGGAGATTTTTTCAGACGACTTTATGGGTGGAATAAGTAAGTAACGTACGTGCAGTAATGAACTGTCTCTGTTTGTGTTTTTATATCATTCAAACTGAAAAGAGAAAGACATATGTGTTCATGTCTCACATAAGGATTGTGGACGATGGGCAAAATAGAAAAAAAGTGCAGTTTTCCTCTAAGCAAGCCATAAGTCAATTTGTCCAGGTCTCGCCATTTGGGCCAAGTATTGAAGTTTTATGATATTTAGTGCAAGTATTCTACGAGGTTTCGATCCCAAGTTTTAGACTCATTTTACATCATTTTGTCCGTATCGCAAGCAAGTCCGAAGCATTTCGGTCCATTTTCAAGGAAGTCTTAAGACTAGTGATGCTCCGATCAGGGTTTTATGCTGCCAATTCCGATATCGATCATCCAGGACTGAAATCAGCCGATACTGATACAGATCGCATGGATTAATTATGCATTTATTATACAACGGGACTTTTTTCATGGAACCCAGAAATCCTGGCTGCACCCCTGCTAGTGGATTTATGATATGAATAAAGGAACCATAAATCACCTTAATTTAGACAAAAACATATTTTACTTACTTTTTGAAGACAACATACTGTATATCACTCTGAAACCTCCAGAGGATGACACGCCTTCTTTCGGGAGATTTTGGCGAACCCGGTGTGTTGAGAAAGGCTGCTCATCTCATCAGTGAATTAAATCATTTTCTGGGTTAGGAGCTTAGCCGTCTGACTGCCACACACACACGGGTGAGTGTGCGTGTGACACGTGCAGCGTTAGATGCCGTGACCGAGAGCCTCCAAAACTCACCATACTCTGTCAAGTGTTCTTCAAATGCTGTATTAAAGCTTTTTAACGCGCTACCCCCGCCAGGTATTTTTCGTGCTAGCAGTTTCCACATGGCAGACATGATTGTTTTTGTTTTGAAGGAAGACGTTACACTGCACGATAGGGTCGCTGTGGGCTGCCATAGTGCTAGCCACAGGTGATCGGCTTTTGTGATCGGCGTTTAATCGACATACGCCGGTCACGCATTTTTTTACAGAAATCGGCCATTACTGATCGGTGGCCGATGGATCGGAGCATCCCTACTTAAGACGTATAGTCCAAGTCTCAGACTTGCCATTTTGTCCAAGTATTGGACAAGTTTTACGTCATTTTGTCCAAGCCTCGAGCAGGATGGTTTCCCATTTAGTCCAAGTATGAGGTGAGTTTTGTCATTTAATTCAAATATGAGATACGTTTTACATCATTTTGTCCACATCTCAAGCTTGTCGCAATTCATTTGTTCTAAGTCGTAAACACGTGTCACTACAATTTGAATATATGAACAACTGCCTGAAACCAAGACACTCAAGGGGGCCTAAGACTACCTGAAACATAGCTCAAAAATCTTTTTTAGACATTTTTTAGACATATCCCAAATGACTGATCACTTACCTATGGCTAGGATCAGAGTATTTGGAGCTTGACATAAGACTTGCTCGGGACTTAGACCAAACGGCTTAAGACTTGGACTTCATCCAGGTCATTGTACTCTCGGGGCATTGAATTGATTGCAACTGGACTGTTTGGGTCGTCTTAGAAGACAAGACGTTTCATCTGCTCGGATAACAGACGGGACGAATTGCAAGAATGAAGACTACTAATCGGGACTGGATCAATCAAGTTAACTTACCTTATACGGGAACCACGCGCCTTGAGTCTCCGACCTAATAGGACAATGAAAAGGTAAGGACAGTGATTACCAATGAGTGTGATAATGACTGATATTTGTGAAACATGAAGCTTGTGGTTGCTATGGTAACAAAGCACATAGATGACCATTGCAATTGGCAGTCAAATGAGGTAAGAGGCCACATTTGGGAAGTCTGGGTCATGTTGTTTGTGGGGTTAACAAGCAACAAGAGGCAACTGGAGGACAAATCACAAAGAGTGAAGCTCACATGATCCAAACGTCTTTTAGAAGAGAGGAAGGGAAGGGAAATGAAGCTCTGCGGGCTTGATATTAACATTCACATGGCAGTTCCAGTGTTGCAGCTGGGTTCTGCGATGACACAACGCTCACCAGTGCTTGTTTACCACCTGGCAGCGCATGGTGACGTTGCTGATGTTCCGCAGGCTGGCGAAAGGGAACATGCTTTCCATCTTGTTTACAATGAGTCATCCTCTGTAAAGTCCATGTCCTTTCTTCGCGGACCTGCTTAGTACTTTTCCAGCTCGTGAGCACAGCTGGGCCTCTCGCCAGATGTTCTGAATTTAATGAGAAGAAAAGATCTGGAGGCTTAGTGTGTTTTTTTGCTTTTGTCCAGCTGAAATTGGAGAGAACACATACAAAGGAAATTGCTGATTAAAGGCAGAATCTTAAAATGTGCAAAGGAGAAGTGCAATTTTTTTATGTGATGTGGTACGTACTGCAATCAAGTATGCATCAACAAGGCACCATGGATATTAAGGGTTGTATAATACCTCATGGTTTCAGACTTCATTGGGGCGTTTCACACTCAGCTGTCCAAAGCAACTTAGGGTGCTTTCAGACTCGAACCCTCCAGTCTGTTTTCATTGAAACTATAGATCACTTTACCCCTTGGTGCCATTCTAAGTCCAATTGTACGTCAGACCTGATCAATTGGTTTCTGTTTTTCGGACGGTGGTCGAGTTGTGGCAGGCAATCGAAGCTCAAGGAAGTGGCCAGCCTCACCTGCAGCAAAGCAAACTGCAGAGAAAAGTAAGAGGGTGAGGTAGACAATACTCTGCAGACTGTACGTGTAAATCAGAGGGGCTGTCAACACGGAAACATTTTCAAAGTATTTTATCGTTTCAAGCTTTCATCCACACGGAAACGGCGTTCTGGGTGCCCTGAAACTGTATTTTTTTTAAACGGCTTCCAGAGTGGGGGAATCTGAACACTCCAGCTTGTCGTTGCCGCGTAGACAAGCCAACCACTACTTTCTGAAAACGATGATGTGGCCGTCGCCGTCACGTGACCAGAAGTGACAGGCCGACAAGCCAACGTATACACAACTGTCAGGACTCACGCCAGTCCACATTCTCCTGATGTTTTGTTGTCTTCTACTCCGAAATGACTGGCAGAAGTAATTCCACTTTGTCGTCAGTCTAAATAAGCCCTGGAAAGCGGAATACAACGGACGTTAAGCACATGCAGTTTTCTCTTGTTTATAGAGGTTAACTGTTCCAGACCAAACTGCTATAAATGAATTTCGAAATACGGTTCTTATCATTATTAGAGCCCTGTAGACATGAAATAACACCCCTATAGTCACCTTTACACTCCTATTATTCTTTACTTACACCGGACCACCGGTTTACACAAACTATTATGTGACAGCGACTCTGGACAGCCGCTAGCTAGCCAGCTTGCCAGCTAACAAGCTAGCGAGCTAACCAATTAGCTTTGAATGTATTTCTTCTAAACTGAAGAAAGGGTTTCGTGCGGAGAAGAAGGACAAAGTATGAAGCCACAAACTTACCACTTCCACACTAAATGGGAGAACTTTTTTTCACTCTGCATCCACGACTGACTGTAATGTAATGAAGATGAATCTCATCTGTGTAACATTGCTGCTGCCTCGTGACCAGAATACTACATATCACTTGCATTTCAAGATGTTTTGACTAATTATAGACCACAGTCTGCCACGAAACAGTTAAATTATGAAAAAACGAGGGAGAGATAAACTTTGGACACAGCGATGGACATTTTTGCCTCTTCTGTTGGTGGTTGCTTCGTATTGTTTTGGTCGTTCTAGGACAGAGGTCGGCAACCCGCAGTTCGGAGCCGAATGCGACTCTTCAGCCTCCTTGTCGTGGCTCCTTTCGGTCATGACAAAAGGGGAAAAAAGGTTATATTTTAATCCATATATTATTTGACTTTGGCTTTTTTTTATATGTTGGAGTTCAAAGTGCAAGTTTAACATTGAATATTAAAATGCTTCTAATTTGGCAATTCAAATATGCGTCACATCCACGTGTATGGCCCTTGCCTTTACCTGCAGGCGGCTTCTTGGGCGTGCAATCCCCACGGTAAGCTAACCATGAATACAACATAAAACATCGACATCGGTCACAAACGAGAGCCCACAGTCCTGTGTGAAGAGCAAAGTCATCTCTTGCTACCCTGACATAGGGAAGATCAGCATCGAGCGTCAGAAACCCAAGCCACATTAAACAGATAAGAACACCAGCATTTAACAGGCTGTTATTTTTCAGAAAAAAACATTTATTTCAGACTCGTCAAGAAATATTCCTAAATTCATGCTTACTTTTTTAAACCTGCCAAGCGGCAACTCGTGGAAATTCCGTTGCACTGGTGTATAAGCCGCACGTGTCCACATCATAAAACAGCATATTGTGGCACGAACAAGTCTGTGAGGACCAGTCAGCTCTTTATTTGACAGGAGCCAATCATGAGCTATCAAACAAACTTGTCAACCCATTAGTAATTGCAAGAGGTCATTACTCAATATAATAGTCTACGCTTTCATCTTACAAAGAACATTAAATTCATCACACAGTAACTTAACACTCAAACATTATACCTCAGAAATATAGAAACATGTAAGTGTTAGTAAAGCGTGCTTGAAAGATGACACAGTGAGTCCGACTGGTATAGTGAGTAATGACTTCCTGCGATTTCCAATGGGTTGACAAGCTCGTGGTGAGTGCACTGATAGCTCGTGATTGGCTCCTGCCAAAGAAAGAGTTACCGTTTCCTGACTGACTTGCGAGAGGCACAGCATTTAAACAATTAGTAGTGGTTCTGTAGTAAATGAGATGCCACGAGATTAGAATTTAGCCATAAATTAGCCACACCACAAAAAGTAGCAGCTTATACACCGGAATTTACGGTATATGTTTTTTCATTGTATTAAGTGGGCTACATTGTATTAAAATTTTACACAAGTTAATAGGGGGAGGACTCAAAAAGACCTCGCAAACTGCATGTGTGTTTGTTGTATTCTCTGGTTGTAACGGGTAAAATGAAAAAAGGCTAAAACTCGTGTTGCATTTGTGGCTCCAGACTATTATTTTAGTGCAAGAGGGGGCAAAATGGCTCTTCTGATAGTAAAAGTTGCCGATCTCTGGTGTAAGGCCTAAGTGATTACTCGATCAACGTCAGATTAATTGCCGATTATAAGGAAATAATCGTTATTGAAAAGTAACTAGAATGGGATTAAAAGAGTGCTTAAGTGTTCAGCTCGTTAAAAAGGGACTTTATGTGAAACCTCAGTAAGTCTGCCAACCTCATCCATCTCTTTGATTCCGCAGGCCTTAAACAACAACCTATACAAGAATGTATCGCCCTATGGCTCCCTCAATAACATCGTGGACGGACTCAACTCCCTGACGGACCACTTCTCAGACCTTTCCCTGTCATCAGAACCAAGAAAGCCCAACAAGAGACCACCGCCCAATTACTTGTGCCACCTGTGCTTCAACAAGGGCCACTACATCAAAGACTGCCCTCAGGTAGGACGCCTTGTGTTGCTACGTACGTGACAAGCGGAGAGACGACGTGTTTTTCTTCTTGTTAGATGACTTATGTGGTGTTTGCTTGAATTATTTTTTGAATTGGGTTCATATGAATGTGGATCTTGGTCCAGCATCTCTCTGCCTCGCTCACTCTCTATCTCTTTCTCTGCTCTGACCTACTTGTAAAACAGGCTGGCCTCTGTCTTCGGAAGTCATGTGCAAGCGTTTGTGTACTTGTGCGCTCGCCTGCCTCTTAACTGCGATGGCGTTCAACTCGCCTCTTGGAATCATCCGCCATTAGCGTCGTAATATTCAAGTCAGGCTAGTTCAAGGGTCAAGTTGTGTTAATAATTTAATGCTTCTGAAACTTGAACAGCTGTCTTTTCTGGTTCAGCCAAATAATTTTTTTTTTTTATTGTGCCATTTCCTTCATGATTCATTCTGTTTTTATGCAAGCTATTGGCCCCAGCTGTTGTCATGACCCCAAACCCGATTTATCATCAACGCTTACTTACCTATTACAAGCATGATAATTAATTATCCAAACATACATCTGAATAAGAAGGCAGCCTTTTTCAACCATCACACCATGTTCACATAAAAATTCAAGAAAACCCAATTAGTAGTCCCTTTAAGTAGCAAGCAAGCATAGAAACCTGCAATGATATAACACTATACTGCTACTATTGCCACTGTCATGACATTTCAGACACGCGTCGCATGACACGCATGAGCACAAACTTTCACACGCATGAATTTCACGTGTCGCTCAGCTGGACAGTGACACGCGATAATCGCCCTCTCGCGCAGGTTCCATTGAAAATGAGTGGCGTTGAGGCAATGTCACCTCCTGTGTGTGGCGCCCGTTACACTCCAATATAGCACACATAATAAGAGAAAATAAGATATAATATAGACTGACATGTTAGCATTGTTGTTCGTTTTTCACTTCTTGTTCTGTACGACTTTTTTTCTTGTAAATTTATGACTTTATTCTCAGAAATGTACGACTTTTTTGTCGAAATCTCATTATTTTTTCAACGCGGCCCTAATAATCCGTCGTACGTTTCTCTGGACCTTGCGCAGAAAATGTATTTTTCAGTTGGACTCCTGCTTCCATCATTATCTTCCTTTGCTTCTTCATTCCCTCGCCTGGGTGAGGTGCAGGCGCTGTATTTCTTTTGCATGGAACAATAACGAGAAGCAGATGTGAGATTAAAATGCTTTGACTGGCTTTATGACATATGATGGCTGGTCTCGGGAGGTCCCTAAAAGACCTGTGCGCTGATGAAATATCTTGCTGGACCGAGCCAACAGGTCCAGTGTGTGGGAATTAGATCATTTATTGACCACTCTAATGGGGAAATGAGCAGGAGAATGTCATGCAACAGTCACCTGTGTTTTTCCTACAAGTCATGCTTAATCAAAAGACTGGGATACTAATTATTGGATTATTGGAGCAAGTGTTCATGCTGTAATACACACAAGTAGTACATTTGTTGTCGTTTCCATATCTCTATCTAGCCAGATGTGAAACCACACTTTCAAGTGACTCCTCTTCGAACGTGACATTGAAATGATGTTTGAAATAAGCCCCGAACAAAATCCTTGGACTCAATCTTGCAAAAGATGTCAACATTCCAGGGTCAAGCTCCCCCCGCAAAAAAATAAAAAAAAAGACTCCTTCTGGTTTTTGTTTCAGCCGTTGTAAAACTGCCAGCAATAATTCAAAATGCCGCGAAAGTCTCCAAAAGCCCTCGGCACCTACACACTTCATCAACGTCGTGGTTATTTAACGCTCTCTCTGGCCCCTTCTGTACTTTCCAATTGTGCTATATCACTTATACTATTACCCGATCACCTGGTGAAGGAGAGTTCAGTTCAGTCCCCCCAATAACGCACACATCTCGCAATGATGGCTGATCCCTTACACAACACTTTGACTTTGATTTGATATGTATTTAATGGGACATCCAACTTGTCGTCATTAGGAATTAATTCCATACAAGTGCCTGAACGAGGAAGGAAATGTTTTACTAAATACTTTTGTTATTAATCTGTCCCAAAGGGTCTGTTGAAAATCGAATTGTACGAAAACCGAATCAATTCTAGGGCCCTATGATGACCGGAATCATGGTTGGAATCGCAGAATTGGCCAATAAAAACGGAATCTACTGTTAAATGCGGAATCTGGTGGAAATTGACATAATGTGAATGAAACGCTGTCATCGTGAGGAGAAGGAACGTTTGTGTGGGAAAGTATTTCCCTGGCGGACTGCTCAATCATGGCGGAAGAGGCTAAAAGAGGTGATGATGCAACTCATTAGGCTTCAAAGCAATTTTAATGCCATAAAAACGGCCACTAGGTGGCAGAAGTGCATTGGAAAAACGCTTGGCAGAGATCACGAGGAAGGAAGAAACACATGTGACAGAAGACGAAGTGGAAGAGTAGGGAATTTTTTACACAAATTATAAATTGTTATTTTGATGTTCACAAAAGCAAAAAATATTTGTGTTAAATTGAAAGTTATGCTTGAAATTTATCTTTTCACAAAAAGCTGATTTTCTCCTTGTTCTAGTTGGGAACTTTCCTGAAACTTACCTACAGTATGTGCTACTGTTGATTACTAAAGAACGGAAACATTTTTTTTCTCATGGAAGATGTGAGTCTAGTTTTTCTTTTGGTAGGTTCCATGTTTATATAGCCATAGAACACAATATTCTGTGTGCTTTGAAAGATCAGACAAAATTGTCCAGTACTGAAGGGGTTTTCTTTTGAGAAATGGCTCGGATTGAATGAGTTAACAATGTAATTGGAATTGCATGGGTGAATACATCTTCCTCAATCACAAGCATGAGCATTACAGTTTGTTGAGGATTTTGCAGCAATGTGTGCAGAGGCTGACATCCCATTAGAAAAGTTAGCCACAGGCTGCATCCATTTCGTCATCCAAAATTGGCCAGTGATCAATAAATCAATAAATAATAAATGCATCAATAAATGTAAGGATTTTTGCATTTAACTGACATTTTATTCAATAACCCAAAACGCACACATTCTATGCTGGTAAAATAAGTGTGAAATGTAAAAAAACGGAATTTGGAAAAAATAACAATGCTCAACAAGACTGAGTCAGCAACGTGTGGGATTCTTTGTTTGGGCGCTCTATTTCCCGGAATGATACGCGAGCAAACAGACTAACTTGTTAGGCACAATGTTTGGCCGTGTGATAACTCAAATGTGTAGAAAAACACACATTTCGGGCCTTAATTTTCATCGGAAACCTAATCCTACGAAGACCGGGGTGTATGAAAACAGAGGTACCACTGTACCTTTGTTGGATTGTTTTATCCTATACCACCACAGTGAATATTTCACATGTGGCTGATGTCAGATTGGGTTTCAGAATGTTTTTTTTCTTTATTTCAAGCTGCTGCACCTCCTTTGAAGTTTTCTGGCGCTCCCGAGGGAGGTGCAGGCTCATGTTTTCAGAACTGAAATTTTGGGGCTAGTGTAGTGTGTTCCTGGCCGATATTGCAGCATCAGTATTGCATCAGAAGTTCAATATCTCAGGCCTCCAAAGGGTATGTTGGTTTTACTTCATGTACATCCGTCTTCTTCTGCTTATCCGGGTTGGGTCGCGGGGACAGCAGCCTAGGCAGAGAAGCCCAGACTTCCCTCTCCCCGGCTACTTCATCCAGCTCTTCCCGGAGGATCGCGAGGTCTTCCCCGGCCAGCTGAGAGACATAGTCTCTCCAACATGTCTGGGTTTGTCCCCGAGGCCTCTGCTAGCTCAAGCTACTGCACCTCCCTTGAAGTTCTCTGGCACTTGTAGGGGAGGTTTTGGGCTAGTTTAGTGTCATCCTGGCCAATACTGCATCATAAGCTCTGCATTGGAGGGGTGATATTGGTATTCAATAGCTCAGGCTTGTAAGGTATTTATGCATCACTTGAATTCTTGGGCCTATTTTAATGGCACAGCTTGGAGGAGGAGTGGAGACAATGATTTTTGTTAGTTGAGTGAAAGCCCTCCAGGCTGGCAGCCCAGCGCTCCCTTGCCGTGGCGACAGAGGTGTTATGTAAACCCTCTTTTATTCGGAAAATGAGGTCGCTCCCCCAGTTATGAGCAGAATGCCCCCTCGCTGCCGCTGCCACGCCTTGGCTTGTGTCCAAGATGTCTTCCACTTGCGCTCATGATTTGCTTCAACTCGCTGGGCTAAGCCCTGCTGACAGTCACCCCCCTGCCTTGGATTTGTCTGATTAAAACGATGCACATGGAATGATGCGTTGCTGCAATGGAAAATGAATAGATGGTTACATACAGTACCTATGTGTGGGTGTGTTTGTCTGTATAGTTGATGCTTAGCAACATCCGCCACCTTATTACATTTGGCTGATTCAGTACTTTACAATGATTCAAATCCCAGATAAATGCCCCCAAAATGTTTTTGTGGGGGCCCTTTTGATGCTAATTAAATTATAAAAACTTTCAAACGTTGGCACAACCATTAGTATTTCCGAACCTGCTGTATGTCACCAGAGGTAGCCGCTAAATGTTAATGGAATTTTTATCTCAACACTCATGTAAGGCCCAAAGTTTTGCTTGTTGAATGAAGAATTTCCACCTTTTGGCTGCTTGTCTCTGACTAGAAAGGGAAGACATTTGTAGAGAAATTGGAAAATAGATGAGCATTTCATCAAAGGTGTATCAAAACAGTGCTGGCTTTTTCAGGCTAAAATACTTATACATATAGATAGATCTTCATGGATAAAATACCTAGATAGATTCCCAAGGCTAAAATACATTCATAGATAGCTTCTTCAGGGTAAAATACTTGTATAGAATGCTAAAATGCTTAGAGAGCTACTTTGGGCTAAAATACCTTGTTAGTTTCCATCCATCCATCCATCTTCTTTCACTTATCCAAGGTCGGGTCGTGGGGACAGCAGTCTAAGCAGGGAAGTCCAGACTTCCCTCTCCCCAGCTATTTCGTCCAGCTCCTCCTGGCAGACCCAGAGGCGTTACCACCCCAGTTGAGAGACATAGTCTCCCCAACGTGTCCTGGGTCTTCCCTGAGGCCTCCTTGCGGTCAGACGTGCCCTGAACACCTCTCCAGGGAGGTGTCCGAGGGCATCCTGACCAGATACCTGAGTCACCTCATTTAGCTCCTCTCAATACATGAAGAAGTGGTTCTACCCTGAGCTTCTCCCGGATGACAGTGCTTCTCACCTTATCTCTAAGGGAGAGCCTGGCCATGGAGAAAGCTCATTTCCGCTGCCTGTACCCGCGATCGGCTGGTAAATTGAGAGCTTTGCCTTTCGGCTCAGCTCCCTCTTCACCACAACGGACCGATGCAGAGTCCGCATCACTGCAGACGTCGCACCAATCTGCCTGTCGATCTCGCGTTCCATCCTTCCCTCACTCGTGAACAAGACCCCGAGGTATTTAAACTCCTCCACTTGGGGCAGGATCTCATCCCCGACCCGAGGATGGCACTCCACCCTTTTCCGTGCGAGAACCATGGACTCGGACTTGGAGGTGCTGATTCTCATCCCAGCCACTTCACACTCAGCTGTGAACTGATCCAGTGAGAGTTGAAGGTCGCGGCTCGATGAAGCCAGCAGGACCACGTCACCTGCAAAAAGCAGGGACCTCATCCTGCAGTGACCAAAGCGGAACCCCTCGTCAACGCCCCGGCTGCGCCTAGAAATTCTGTCCATAAAATTAATGAACAGAATCGGTGACGAAGGGCAGCCCTGGCAGACTCCAATCCTCACTGAAAACGGGTATGACTTATTGCCAGCAAAGCAAAACAAACTCTGACACCGATTATACAGGGAACGGACCGCCTGAATTAGGTGATCCGATACTCCATATTTCCGGAGTAAGCGCCACAGGATTCCTAGAGGAACACGGTCGAATGCCTTCTCCAAGTCCACAAAACACATGTAGACTGGTTGGGAAAACTCCCATGCACCCTCAAGGACCCTGCTGAGAGTGTAGAGCTGGTCCACAGTTCCACGACCAAGACGAAAACCACACTGCTTCTCCTGATTCCAAGATTTGACTATCCGGCGGATCCTCCTCTCCAGAACCCCTGAATAGACCTTACCAGGAAGGCTGAGAAGTGTGATCCCACAATAGTTGGAACACACCCTCTGGTCCAGCCCGGGGGTGGATGAGACCCACCCGGAGTTCCTGGATGCTGTGGACGTGTCTTGGTTGACACGACTGCGCAGCGTCACGTCGACATTGGGGGCTTTGTCATGGCTAAAATACTTAAATAGCTTCTTTGGGCTAAAACATTTGGATAGAAATCTTCAGGGTGAACTACTTCGATAAGTAATTTCTTCAAGGCTAAAACATTAGTTTCTTCAGGCTAAAATACTGCGATAGATAGCTTCTTTAGGCTAAAGTACTTCAATAGATAGTTTCTTCAAGCTAAAATAAATCAATAGCTTCTTCAGGCTAAAATACTTAGAAATCTTCTTCATGGCTAAATTACTTTGATCTAAAATACTTTGGGCTAAAATACTTTGATAGGTAGATAGATAGCTTCTTCAGGCTAAAATGCTTGGATTAATAGCTTGAAATACTTTTCTAGATGGCTTCTTCATGCTAAGCTAGATAGAGCTTGGCTTAAAAAGATGACTATACCTTATTAATCATGAGAGGCGCAAGCTCCTTCAGGCAAATAAAAAAAAATACGGGATACGTTATTCCCTATCTTTTGGCTATATTAAATGTACTTTTTCCCCTTCCAATTCTCATTGCCTTTGGGACAAAATTGTACTGTGCACCCTGGCTCAGCATTCCCCTATAGCAATGCTTAGTTTTACTCCTCTAGAAAGAGATTTTAATTTTAACTGCATATCCCATCCCTTTTTTCCACTAAAATCCATGGTCATGATCCTTTACTTTTTATTCTTACTTTCATACAATTCACTATGCTCTCGTCTGTACAAAATATGAATCATCAAAGAGAGTGACTTTGGACAAGTTTTAAAATCATTTAACATTTTGCTGATTTTTGTTTTGTTTGTGTTCTGAAATAGAACTAACCTCTTTTCTGATATAGAAATATATTTGAACAAACATAAACACATACACCCACACACACACACTGAAACAAAACCATATGCTTTGGGTAAAACAATACGTTGTTTGCAATCTCAAACATACCGGTATGCATGTTCAGTAATATTATTTCATATATAACATATCATATGAATGAATCCTTTTACGTCAGTCATTCAGCAGCAAAAAAAAAAAAGGTTGTTTATCCACAACACTCATTATTCACACTCCTACCGTCAGGCAGACGCTACAGGAGTTTGAAGTCCAGGACCACAAGGCTGGCAAACAGCTTTTACCCACAGGCCATCAGGCTTCTCAACGAAGCACTCACACACGCCGCACGCAACACACACACACACTCATAGCACTTTATTTATTTATTTGTATTATTTATTTGTATTAATGTTTCTTCTGTTTTTGTTGCTTAATTTATTGGTATTTATGTTTATGTGTTTATGTTTCTTATGTTCTTATTCTTTCTTGTGTTTTCTTTCTTTTCGTGGGAGAATGAACAGAATAAGATTTTCATTGCATGGTATAACTGCTGTTTTACCATGCACATGACAATAAAACTCTCTTGAATCTTGAAATGAAGGGTCATGCCGGGTCAATTGTATGCAAACTGGCTTGCTAACTGCACTGTATACAATGCCTGGTAAGCATCATGGAAGCACTGAGATTCTCCCATTCCTTCAAGTAATGCAACCTTCGTCCCTTAAAGAAATACATATATCATGATATAACAAAAAAGTACGTACATTTCCTCTTAGCTATTATAGAGCTATATAAACGTATCAATTCTGGACATACATTTAATCTGAGGAATTTTACACGATCGAAAATATCTGAGAGATCGACAGTGCAAAACCCTTAAACTATCAATCATAAATCTACATTTCAATCATACTTACAGGTGAAATGTTCGTCCACACCTTTGAACTGGCGATTTGTGCAGTTAATAGCTGCACATGCAGGCATCTTAAGGCAAAATTTGTGTCCAATCCGAATTAATAAAAGAAGTTCACCACGAATGCAAAAGCTTGCCCGAGAAGTGTTTCTTGCGAGGAGCAATATGGCGGCTGTTTGCCTTCACAAGTCATCGCCAATGAGCTATCCAGATATATAATACAGATCAGTGAGCTAATCGTGAGTTAGCATGCAGCCAAGCTAGGAGTTTGACTGTCCCGTTGTGTGTCGCTAAGGAGTTACATTTTTGTGTTGTGTGGCTACACATTTTATTAAGGCATCTCTTCTGCATGAGATGAATTTAAATACATTTTTGTTTGTTGCAACCTTATTTGTTTTGGCGAGTCGTTGTGACACCTTTATCGTTGTGCCTGCCTTGACTTGAACATTCAATGGCTCGTTTGGAGCATTTGTTGTCAAACGATAAATGATGGAGGACATGAAAAGAAGAATAAAAAAAGCAGCACAGTGAAACCGAGGTCTGGCTTGTGTGGAATGTGAGTATTTTTGAAGGAAGTTATTGATGTGACACTTCCTTCAGCCTGGATGTTGGATTGAGTCCATATGCCAAGTACCGGGACACCTCAAGTGGTGATAATGTCAGCAGTCTTTAGTGGCAAATGGTCGCCATTATCTCCCTCCCTGAGGCCAGATGTCAAGTGATGCCCCTTCACACCAGAGGAACATCACACTTTTGCGTGCTTTTCCTTCAGTCGTGGCAATGAACATAATGGCATCCCGTCATGGCAGCCGAGTGCCTTTGGGTTTTAAATCTTCCGGTGTTTGCATTTGATAGAGTCTTCTTTAAATAGCATGTTGGCCCTGCTGGGATGATTGCGCAACACTGTTTTATTGTGTGTTGTTTGTGCTGACTGAGGCTGTGGGGGTAAAGAAGTATAATGGGGTAGTTTGTTAAATACATATTGCCAATTTCGTTTTTGGCTCTGATTGTTTCTTCTGTGTTGAAAACAAGCAGCCTTTTGGTGGGAACACCCATTTTTTACTTGGATTTTAATCAGAATTATCCTGCGCTTTTTTGACTGCATGTTATTTATCCCTAGCAAGACTGGCAGGGACAAGTTGACCTAATTTTTGGGAGAAACATCCTTAAACGCAGCTGTTTGTAAGTGAAGTTGTCAGGATCCTTTCTCGCAAAGACCAGAAAAGTATAAGAATATCAAAAATAACCCTATATTTATATGGCATTGTGTTCTATTTTCCGAGTTGTTATTGTGAAAACGACATTACAGTTGGGAATGCCAAGTTTCATTTGGTCAGAATGGTCAGTCAGTGTCCGACTCATGAGTAACTGACTTGGTTTGACAGGAATTCTTGCAAGATTTAAACTAGTGCTTGGAAGTCCATTGTCGCAGGATCCCTCGCATAACCTCACAGTCAACAATAACAACATGAAACAAGCATAAAATCCAGTTGAATGTTCCTGTATGCTACTTTCTGGGTATGTTTACATGAGTCCAACCAAGGAGAAGTCACGCCAGGCTTTTGATTTTGTGTGACTGATAACTGATTTCCAATCTTCTGGCCAACTGCCGACCAGCCATGAAAAATCAATGAACTGCCATTGTTGTGTGTACTATTCAAGTATTGAATAAATGTCGTCAATAAGTCGACATGCGAAAACAAAAAACAACAGACGAACAAAGAGTGCTTATCTCCCAATAGCAACATAATGTTTTCTATTTACATTATGCCTTCTGCTTTATTTTTCATTTTTATTTCCATTCATCCATCTTCTATGCCACTTATCCTCACTAGGGTTGTGGGTATGCTGGAGCCTACCCCAGCTGACTTTGTGCAAAATAACGTAAGACACGTATAAATACGTCTTTGGGATCGGGCGATCGGGTTTATAAAAACGTATAAATACTTCTTTGGTATTGAATGAGTTAAGCACTGAAGACTCGAATACAAAACGTGTGTGTATCGATTCTTCTGCTGTTCCGTGTCCTGTTTTTTGTTGTTCAAACAGACATGTTCAAAACCATGTACCTGTATATTTTGAAGATCTGTTTTGAAATGGTAGGTGCTTTCAGGGTCAGGGTCAGCCATTGTCACGTAAACAAAACATCGTAAAAACGGCCCTTTTGTCTTCACAGCACAACAAACTCAAGCCTTTGCCTGCTCTTGTTTTGGAAACCTGATGTAAAACCATCTACATTGCTCGCCCATCACTCGTTCAAAGTTATGCCAGCACTGCTCTGTCAAAAGTTGAGCAGATTATGTGGCTTTAACGCTACAGACAATAGCTGCCCGCCCCCCATGCGGGGGCGAATGTCTCTTAGAGGAGTTGATTGACTTGTGTAATCGTTATTTAATCAACTCCAAACTTCTGCGACACCCACCCAGAGTGGAATTATTTACATTCTAGTCCAGCAGCTGTTTTCTCTCGCCTTGTCTCTTATACCCCCACCCTCCCTGGCTTTGGGAGCCCTGTCGATAAACACTCTTTCAACACCGCTGTCATGAGAGAGCGCTTCGCATTTTACACCCATGATCTCTCCCTGCCTCTTGACCAGCAGTTATTTGCCGTGGCAGGCAGTTGGGACGTTTTCCCCCGCTGTTGTGGCACGGTGTACGATTGATTCACACATGCACACAAAAAGGGAGGGGATGGTCTGGAGGCCTGAGACGAGTCAGGAGACAGCGAGCCAAGGAAAGCAGTGTGAGGACACTTCCCATGAAAGGAAATCAAAGCTTGAAGAATGATAAGGGGGAAAAAGTGTGGTTTCCTGCCAGCTGGTTTGTGTTCTGTACAGAAATCCCATTCTTCCGCTCAGTTTTTGCTGAGACAACAATCGCACCACTTCCTGTTTTGATAGCCGTGACACTCAACCCCACCTCTGTGAGACGCCCCCACAAGCTAGCAACCATAGGTATGCACACTAAGGCCCTGTCCACACGGGAACATTCCTGGGATTTTTTTTTTGGTGGGTTGAAAAAAAATTTGCATCCACACTGCCGGATTAGCTGCATTCAGACAGAAACGGATCAGTGTGTGAAAATGATGTAATACACAAGACACACTTGTGTGTGGCGCTGTAAACAGACACACCAAGCTATAGAAGAAGAAAGAACGCATGCGCATAAATCCGTTGTCTTCGGCTTTCCAAGGCTCATCTCGATTTACGACGTAGTGCAATTACTTCTGCGAGTCACTTTGGAGAATAAGACAAGAAAAAACGAGGTGAATGTCAACTGGGGTGAGTCATGTCAGTCAAAATATTCACATGTTATGTTGGCTCGTTGTAAAAGCCTGGTCACGTGACGGCGACGGGTCGGTGACATCATTGTTTTCATAAAACAGCAGTTTTGTTTTAAAAAAATACCGCTTCAGAGCACCCAGAATGCCCTTTCTGTGTGGATGAAAGGCTGAAACCATAAAATACTTTGCCGTTTTGACCTAAAAACATTTCCGTGCGGATAGCCTCTAAGGACCTTGTCCACACGGGAGGATGTAATACATAAGGCACACCTAGCTGTGGAGCAGTAAACCTTCAGGCAGAACCACGTGACACCAAAACTATGGAACAGGGCTGTGAAACTCAATCACACAGGGGGCCAAAGCTCAAAGCCGACTTTAGGTTGCGGGCTGAACAACACATTTATTTATTTATTTTTTACATCGGAGTGAGGGAAATGTGCGTTTTCTGTGTTAGTGTCCGTTCATTCCTACTTGAAATGTGTACTTTCCGATCCACGGCCGTGAATGCGTCCTGACTGCTGATTGGATGAGCCAGGAAAAGGGAGCGGGAGACAGATGGGGATATACAACCGCAGTCGTTCTTCGTTTGTCGTAGTTAATTGGTTCCAGACCCGACGGCGATGATTGAATTTCCGCAAAGTAGGATTCAATATTCATAAATAGAATATTTTCATAGTTAGATCACAGAAAACCTGTTTATGAGCTTCTAAATACAGTTTTTTTTACCATTATTAGAGCCCTGTAGATATGAAATAACATCCCTATAGTCACCTTTACACTTGTATTATCCAATATAGTAAACATGAGAAGAGATAATAAAACATAACTCACACGTTAGCATTGGGTAAGTTTGTTGTTGTTGTAGTAACTCAAACATGATGTGTGTCCATCACATGGCATTAACAAAAATGATTGACGTCAGCCTATCATCCATCCTCACTATGTAAAATAATGGACACTGCTTGCACTACCACTATCTTTGTGTACACCGCATTGTGCAACTCTCGCACAGGCTATGGGATCCCAGCAGGGACACAAGAGACACTTTAAACATAGCGAGCTACCGAGCTGACTAGTTAGCCTCCAGTTTATTTATTCTAAACTTAAGAAAGGGTTTCCCACTGAGTGGGGAAGAAGGACAAAGTAACAAGCCAAAAATGTACCACTTCCACATGGAATGGGAGGAGAACTTTTTTTCCCACTATGTCATGTCTATGGCTGACATGGGACATCATTTGGAAGTAATTGTCCGGACTCTGCATCCATGGCTGACTCCATGCAGTGCAAGTTACGGTAATGTAATGTAACGTAAGGTAATGTCTCATCAATGTAACATGACTGATGCCTTGTGACCAGAATACTACATATGACTTAGGCCATAGTCAACCAGCAATTATTTATACATTTTTCAAAAAAACGAGCAATGTTCGAACCTCAAAGTGGCCAGGGACGACCGTATTGAAATAATAATAAAAAACATGGCAAGAGCGTTTCAATGATCCATCGTAAGGATGAATATCCCGACACTCCTCATCAAAACAAATAAAAACAGCATTGTTTTGGCGAGTTGTTTACATGTCAGTGTGGAAGAAACTGAAAGCGCCAGCAAACAGGTGTCAAAACAATATTTTAAATGCAATAGAACAGTATAGAACATGCGCGTCACAACCACCGCAACACAGGGCAGTTAGTGTAAATGCACTACAATGATAACTGCTACTTACTACGTGAAAAGCTAAATCCACACTTATGTCAATGACGGGTATTCAAAAGATGGTTTTATGTAAAACAGTGCCAACTACTGGCCTGGCATGCATATTACAGTGCTTTCTGTCATCTGGGATCGTTTTGAACAACTTCTCCAGTGTTTACTTGAGCATCCTCGTGATGTGCAACTCTGGCAAAGGAAATAAATGAGCATTTACTGTACTATGTGCGGTCTTCCCATCATGCTGCCAAGCCGGCAATAAAATGCAGGCTCCACTTAATGGAAGAAAATAAACAATAATCTTTTTAGACAGTTTAGACAGTTTTAATTTCTTACTGCCCCCCCTCTTTAATAATACAATACTTTCTCCATGTTTATTGAATATATTTTGCCTCTCACTGCCCGGCAACAAGAAGTGTGATGAAGTGCATACTAACCCCACTGTGGCTTGTGTGCAGAACACAGCTACGGTGTCACGGGGGTCTGCAGGAACCGGGTTGCCTGTCACTGAGGAGGTCAGATATTGGCTACAATGTCATATCCTGTTAGGACACGAGCTTCAATTGTGTTTTTGTGTGTTGTCACATTACCAACCAAAGGAAGGATGACAGACTTTCTGTATGGCCAGTAGGCAGAAGACGATGAGCAACTGTCCGGACATTTTGTTTTGAATGACTTGAGGTTCTGTGACAGATTTTTTCCATTGGGGAGTGTTGGCGTTCTGCTTGGAAGAGGCTAGTTTTTGTGTAATTCTATTGACAGAGGAGGAAGTTTGAACTTGGACCCATGGTAGAATGATGGCACTTCTGGTAAGGCAATAGCCATTTGGAATAATAATCTCAATAAAGCTGGGACACATCTGCTGTTTGACCTGCCTTTGTCTTCTCATAGAACCCTGAAAAGCGGAATGGTAAATAGTGTATAATGGTCGATGGGGACGGCCGTGTAGTCTAGCAACATCACTTCATTTCATACCACCGTCATGCTTCTGGATCATTTCCTGCTTTGTTTCGATCGACAACTTTTCCCTTTTTTTCTTCTCACTTACACTTGGTTTAGGGCCCATGACTACGCTCATTTTAACACAAAGAAAAGTCAACAAATTAAGAAGAGATTTCAGTGCGTGCAAACTAGTTTAAGGGCGACTAAGATGAGGAAGAGAGCTCACACACAAACTTGGACGCGCTGGATAAGTCAGCCAATGAGATGAGAGCGTAGGCGGTGCCCCGATCATCAGCCAATCAGTTGAGAGCGTAGGCGGTGCCCCGATAATCAGCCAATGAGAGCATGAAGCGTCGGAATTTGTGGATAACTTCCTGCTTCCTTTCAATCGACAACTTTTCCCTTTTTTCTTATCCCTTACACTTGGTTTAGGGCCCATGACTACGCTCATTTTAACACAAAGAAAAGTAATGAAATTAAGAAGAGATTTCAATGCGTGCAAACTAGTTTAAGGGCGACTACGATGAGGAAGAGAGCTCACATACAAACACGGACACGCTGGATAAGTCAGCCAATGAGATGAGAGCGTAGGCCGTGCCCCGATAATCAGCTAATGAGAGCGTGAAGCCAAAAGGCGTCACCAAGTGTACTCTGTTAGTCTCTATGTCGCTTGCACGGACTTGACGCTTTACGTTATATGGAATTCCTTACGTAATACGATGCGAAAAATGTACATAAATTCTTTACGTTCAGTGGAATTTACGCAAAAGGAGGTTTACGTTATGCGAGGTACTACCATATATATATATGTATATAGTCAAACCTGTCTTAGCGGCCACCTGTATATAACAGCCACCTGCCTATAGCGGCCACTGAAAAATCCCCCGCAGAAAATTTGCGTGTTATAGACCCTGTGTATAGCAGTCACCCGTCTAATGCGGGCAGCAGCCACCCATTTTGTCTCCCTTGGTCAATATTTGACCGCATATAGCGGCCAAAATGCCGACTCAAGCAGAAGCTTCATGCACTAAAAAGTTTTGTTTTTTAAGCAATGAAGCCGTTGTGTGTAGACTTTAATTACTGAGTCCTAGCTCAGTCACAATCATTCACAAGATCCACACAAACTGTCAGTTGTTCCACATTAAAAAGCCGTCTTCTTTGGAGCTTGTTGCAGACAGTGACACCGTTTATTTCCTGGTGTGAGACAATGTGCACTGGTCAATACTGTAATGCCGCTTGTTGTGGGGAAGGAGAGACTCACGTTGCCGATGCACTTTAATGGCTTTATTAACAGCGGAGAACACTGCAGGACTTTACATCCACGCCAACATAAACACACTTCCCAAGTCTCTCGACACTCACAGCTAGCACTGAGCCTAGCTCTCCTGCTCGTGACGTCGCACCATCGCTTCCCGATAAACTAAAGCTGTAATGACATTCTGCCGTATATATAGTAGCACAGCTTTGTTCTGTGGGTGGTGTAGAATAACAAGCCTAGTTGTTCTTTACAACTTATATCCACAGTCTTTACAACTTTTACCTGCAGTCCCACAGTGCCCTCTACTGGTCAACATGTAACAGTATAATTATATGTATCTGCAAACAAGCTTATAATCACAGACATGTTAATATGTGCTCGCACAAATTCAAAATGGCCACCAACCTGTCTATAATGGCCACCTGTCTATAGCGGCCACTTTTGCCGTTTTCCCTTTAGTGGCCGCTATAGACAGGTTTGACTGTACAGATATTATGAATTGTTTACTTGTTTTTAGTGAATTGCATTTTATTTTATTTTTTTTAAATTGTAATGAATTTGAAAATATGTATTTTAACCATTTTGTTTCAACAAAAGTCATAAAAAAATAACATGTTGCACTATCAACAAGTAAGATAAGTCAGTCTTAAAAAATTCCCAAATATGAATACAATTCATTAATACTGCCAATAGGCCTGTCACGATAATCGATAAATCGATTAATCAAACAATACAAAAAAAAGGAAGTCGATAATTGCGCTGCCAAGTGTGATATTGTTGCAACTCTGTCTTTGCGACGGCCCCTGCAGCGTCACGGCATAAGAAAAGTAGATGCTTGATGGCGTCGGTGCCGAACATGACGTATACGACACACAACAGGGCTGGAGCCCGTTCTCGGCATTGCGGAATTCTCTTTGAAGCAGGAGTCGTCCAACCTCTGTCATGGCTTTGACACTACACGCCAAAATGTGTCAAATTGCCAGGCCGAGTTAATCCCCTTATCCCGCGTCGGGGCTCTTTCTACAGAACAGTGACACATCATTGAAAAATGGCGGAATGTGAATGTCATTGGTGTCCGTGTTGCTCATGTGTGAAGCCCAGAGATTCTGTCGTGATGTGAATCCCAAAGACGGACATACAGAGACACTGTGAAGCTGCGATCGCTGGCACCCGATTCTGGATGTGGTGTCAAGGAACGAGGGAGTGACACTGCTGGCTTTGTGCTGCGCCTGAATGGGCACCTTAGGGAGAGGCCGCGGTTCTGAATGGGCACCATTGGGCTGAGCCGTAGTGCCGGGAATGGAGGCTGGTAATTAAGGCGAGCCATTGTGTGTCTGCAGGATCTGCTAGACGGGGGAGAGGTCAGGAAGGCAGGCCTCGCATTGTTGCCTCTGCGGGGACCTCACTGAAACTCGGGGGTGCCTCAAAACCCGTGCATGTTTCATTTATGGGCGAAAACTAATTCCATCAACAAACTGCAGAGGCTGTCCTTATAGAGTGTGCTCATCCGTACAGTATGTCAACATGCAAACTATAGGGGCCTCTTGTGTGACTTTCATTCTGTAACCTTTTTTTTCCTGGTCTTTAAGTGTCTTGAAGTACTTCTCTGGCAGCCTAACCGGGAACTCCGGCCTCCTTGAGGAATCAGGGCTGTGTTAACCATAGCTTAGACAACAGTTGTGGTCAGAATGTGAAGCCGCAAGGGTGTGTGTGCTCACCGGAGGTAAGCCCAAATCAGCCTTTACAATGTGCCTCGAGGACGTGATGTGCTCAGCTTTATTTATTTGCACCGACTCGGTTCAAGGAGATTAGAATAACAGCGGGAAGAAATGTGCTGAGAGGAGAAAAACGCCATTAATCAGATATGCAGTTTAGATTATGTAATGTGAAGATCCAGATTAGATTATTGCTCGGGTGAGGAACACTGAAACTCAACAAGACAAGTTTCTTGTCAAGCTTATCACTTGACATTGTGTCAACATGGAACATGGTTTACATTGGCTGCATCAAGAATAAGGATGTGGAGATGAAGTGTTCTTCCCTTACAACAGAGGTGTCTAAAGTGCGGCCTGGGGGCCATCAGCTGTAATTTTACAAGAATAAAGTCAAAATATTAAAAGCAATATAGAAATATATAGATAAAGATATAAATATATAGAATAGAATAAGTATATAGAAAAAGTAGTAATTTAGCAAGAATAACGTTGTAATATTATACGATTTTAGTAAATTAAAATTAAAAATTAAAATATGATGGTAACAGAGTCAGAATTACTGCAAGAAAATCTACAAGAAGAAAGTTGAAATGATTGGAAAATGGAAAAAAACAGCTGTAATTTTGCGAGAATAAAGTCAAAACATTAAGAGAAAAAAGTCACAATTTTACGAGAATAATCTTGTAATTATGATGAAAGTATTATGATGTCATTTTAGTTGCATAGACTTGAAATTTGTTTTTTTTTTTTGCTGCAATATTACAAGAAACAAACAAAACAAAATAAAGTTGTTATTTTTTGAAAATTAGGTTGGCGGGGAAAGGTACAATATTATGGGAATAAAGTCAAAATTAGGGCTGTCAAAAAATTAAAAATTTTTAATCAAATTAACCCATTCACTCACAGCCATTTTTCAAAAGACATCCCCCTCCAGTACTGACTGATCGATATTATGTGCCATGGCTACATAAACAAGGAACCTACCAAAAGAAAGATTAGACTCATCTTTCATCAGAAAAAAAAGTTAGTTTCTACTTTTTTCTGTTCTTTAGTAATCAGCAGTAGAACATAGGTACGTTTCAGGAAAATATCAGTTCCCCACGAAAAAAGGCTTTTTGTGAAAAGATACATTTCAAGCATAACTTTCACTTTGACACAAATATTTTGCTTTAGTGACAGCTCAACATCTAAACAACTATACCAACATAAACAACACAAGAAAGAGTTGTTGTTACATCAAAATAACAATTTATTTGCAAATATAACACCATGAGCTATTTACAATTTTCACATTTGGAGCTAAACTGGGTGTGTGCACACGCGTGCATGCGTGCGTGTGCATGCGTGTAAGTTTGCCTACAATGGCGTAACCTTGTGCACGCTACACTCCTCCATGCTCTTCCACGTCCTCCTTGCTGTTGAGTGTGTAAATACATGTACAGTACATGTAAAAGATGCATTCCGAGCTTTTATCAGATGTACTTCTGCCACCTTGTGGCCGTTTTTATGGCTTACAACTGCAGCGACAGTGACTTCGTTTAGTCAGCAGTTGCGTCATCACCTCTTTTTGCCTCTCCCGCAAAAAAATGTAAAAGACGTATAAACATGTTTTTGGTAGTGAATGAGTTAATCACAATTTTCTAATTAATTCATCATGATTAATCGCCATTTGCCACTGTGTGTGAAATATGCCCATTTTGCTGCATTTTATGAACAGAAAGATAAATGAAAAGACACAATTACGGTATATATATTTGCATATATTAACAGCTCCAGATGAACTGGAAATTTGAGTCAAGCTAACGTTAACGTAATTCATGACATAAATTAGGTGCCGCTGTTAACGCGCTATTTTTGACAGCCCTAGTCAGAATATTACAAAAACAAATTTACAAAGATTATTTAAGATGAAATAAATGTAGAAAATTAAAAAGAGTGAAGTTGATACTAATACTTGTAATAGGCTTTTTCACCTACTGTATATCACAAAGCTAAGATGCAGTTCATATAACTTCTTTGCATACAAAATATCAAAGTGGCCCTCGCATCCTTTCATTTTTCACTATGTGGCCCTCGCTGGAAAAAGTTTGGACACCCCTGTCTTAACATGTATCTTAATTCCGTGTGTTCCAATGCAACCCCTCATGCTTATAATTTCATGTCAGCTTTCTAGCTCTCTGCTGAGGCAGTGTGTCGGGAGGTTTCGGGCGGGGTTTGAGGGCTTCGAGGGTGGTGGTGGATGGTAGGCGGAGCTGCAGCATGGGAATGTTTTTACAGGGCGACCCCTTGATCTTCCTTCCACTCGCAGTCAGGGGCTTTGAATGCCCCCTGTGAGTCTATCTCTGCCCTCACACTCACCTCTGACAGGTTAGTAAGTGAATGGAGACATGTCTCGTACGGAGGTAAAGATTATCAGCAAGTGTCGTAGTGCAGGGACATCAGGCTGTCACAGCTACTTTGTGTATGTACACAACAAAAGTACCAACACTTCTGTTTTTGCTTCTGTTCTTCACAAGCTGAACTCTAAAGATGTAGAACTTTTTTTTATGTTCACAAAAGGCCTAGCTGTCTCAAATATTGTTAACAAATGTGCGTTAGCAAGCATTCATCATTCAGAATGATCCACCTCACAGCACAGGTATGCCTTAGGTTGGCTACAATACAAGGCCACTCCAAAATAGTCCATCACGTTCAGAGACATCGCGTCAGAACTCTGAAGAAGACCGCAAGTGAGCAGCGGAAACTGTCAGGTATGAAAAGCTAGCCAGCTCAAGATGCATGAATGATAGACCAAATGAACCTCACTGGACTCACATGTACGCAGTGTGCTTAAATGCCTCATCAGTGGAGAGGAAGGGAGGGGACAGATAAGAGTATTTCATGGCTCTGTCAACAAATAAACAACACACACATAATAAAGATCCCAACTAAGTGTCCCAACTCTAAGTGAACCACTACCCATTCTTCACAGAGACTGGGTCACCAGTGCGCGGATGCTTTGTCTGAGCACCCGACTGCTTTTGTTAAGCCGTAGGATAACTGAGACAGTATACGTAAACGGAGACGTATTTTTTGCAATCATTTTCATCAAAAACCAGGATTCCACGGTACTTGACAGCGGTGTGTACTCGAGTCACATGACTTGAATTGGAGTCAGACTCTCAAGTCATAATATTGATGACTTTGGATTGACTTGAAAATATCACCAATGACTTGGACATCAATGACTCCGTACTGGACTCGAAATTACTTGAAAACACTTGAGATTTTCAGGGAGTGTGTTGAATAAAATGTGTCCCCTTACAGTGTTCCCTCGTTTATCGTGGGGGACAGGTTCCCAAAATAGCCCGCAGTAAGTGCCAACTTAATTTTTTTGCGATGATTATATATTTTAAGGCTGTAAAACCCCTCACCATACTGTACACTTGATACACTTTTCTCAGGCATGAACATTTTCTCACATTTCTCTCTTGTTTAAACACTCCAGGAAGTTCAAACCTACATTGAATTGAATGATTTACCAAAGAGGTCGGACACAAGTGATTCACATGTATTACCCTCCTCTGACCGTGCCTCTGCGTCCGGGCGCCGTTCCCCTGTACGGTTGCATTTTTATATCCTTGTTAAAACATATTGCTCCTGTTGCTTCCTTCCTCCTTTCGTAATGGCGCCCTACGGCCACAACTTCTTCCTCCTCCTCCGCCTTTTGGGTGCGTTTCATCGACATTGTGGGTGTTGTCAGTGGATAAAACTTGCATTTCAGAGTAGAGCTAGCGATAGAACATTTATGTAAATTTGGCAAGCCGAACGCATTCTGTACTGCACAGCAAGGCACGGAGGAGATTGATTGACAATGGTCTACAGTCCCTTAGCCAATCAGGATGCAGACACAACACGTGGGTTCTCCCTCAGCCAATCAGGACGCACAACACAACACACGTTCATAGGCTGTAAAAAAAAAAATCCAGTGAAACCGCGAGTCGGAGAAAGGTGAACCGCGATGTAGCGAGGGAACACTGTCTTCAAATAACGTCATTGTTACGTACTTTGCAGCAAAACAACACATTTTCCCCACAGAATCTGCCTCATTGAATGCATCTGTTAACGTCCAATCCGGTTTCCCAAAGAATGAACGTGGGGATTACATTTCTGTGCACTGACTAAATCCCGAATGTTATGTCAGCACTCTTTTTCTGTGACTAAGTCTTGTCGCACTGGTCTTATTGTCTTTCAAAAATAATAATTCCAAATGCAGTCATTGTGTCAAATGTAATAGATTGTTACATTGTTATTCAAATGGAATTTTATTTGGTGGATTTATGGGAGGACTTGGAAATTTCAAGCCTATGACTTCGGATTTGACTCGACCTGTCTTGTTTTGACTTGAGACTTAACTTGGACTTGCACATTTTTACTTGAGACTTGCAAAACAGTGACTTGCTCCCACCTGTGGTACTTACATGATCAAAGTTGTCAAATCACGCGTGACATGACATAATACAGTGTTCCATGTCTGATGTGACATTACCACAGGAAGGACACTATCCTGCGTTACAAACGGCACTATGGGGTATGATGTGCACCTCTGTAAAGCTGCGCTTGTCATTCACTTTGCTGGTAACCTAACGCTGGCATGCAGCTGCACACAGCTCGACAGCTTAGTGGGACTGTTGTTAAGTCCAAGGCCAGTGCAGGGCAGGGCAAGGGGCGGTGGGGAGGGAATTCACACCCACGGCTCCACTTAGCCTACACTAGCCCTTAACGGCTAGAAAGCATACGATATAAAAGTTACATTATGTGCGGAGAAAGAGGAAGGCGGTGAGGCAGGTGTGATGGTGGAACCATTCACCTGTTATTGATGTTCTCTGTAAATGAAGCATGAAGAGAAAGGAAGGATTCTGTCAAAAACATCAACTCCAAAGAGTGTTTTTGGCTTGAGGCAAAACACCCACATGTTCGATCCCCGGGGTGGCGGGGAGTGGGGATTCCATCAGACATCCGAGAACATGAGACTGAGAGCTGTGGCCAATTAGAGAAGCTTGGTTGTGGAAATCTAGGAATCTGGGAATAAGCTTTTTTTTTTTGGCAAGGGGTACGCTTGGCATGGTGTCATGCATCTGCAGCTGTCTTGGATGTAAGTGACGTACTGTACCGTGAGACTCCACTGAGCTGAAACGTACCATATGCACGGCCGTAAACAAACCTTAACTACAGCTAGCATGCGTATTTTGCTAACCTGCTCATTGGAATCCAGCTGCTTTCATTGGGAGACCTCTACCTCCAGTTTATCAAAACAACTCCAAATTGCACACAAGTCAGTTCAATTTGCAACAATTAAAGACGACTTAAAAGAGATTTCACCCAATCCAAGTCAACATTGAGGCATATTGTGTCATAACGTACAAGAGTGGAACTTTCACAAAACTGCTAGTTGACTTTCAAGTGGTTCCCATTTCCAAAGACGTTTTCCCAAAGGACGGAAACATTGTTTGATATCGTTATTGCGTGCACTTTGTCCCCACAGTTGTAGGCTATTTTGCGTGCCAATGAGTAAATTGGTGGTAAACTACGATGGAGTTTTAGGGCCACATTGAAAAAAAAATCTCAGATTTTCAGAATAAAGTCGTAAGTTTACGAGAATAAAGTTGTAAATTTACAGGGAAAAAAGTCGTAAATTTAGGACAGGAAAAAGGCAGAAATTTAGGAGAAAATAATTTGTAATATTATGAGAAAAAAGTCGTAAATTTATGATAAAATAAGCCATAATATTACGAGACTAAAATCGTATTTTTAGGAGAATAAAGTGGTAATATTACGTGTCGTACGTGTCACAGGGAAAGTAGAGCATAGCACTTCAGGAAGGGAGGAAACTTTCTTCTTGCTTCAGGCAAGCTTTTATTTATAACGTGGCAGCAAAACAGAGCAGTTCAACACAAACAGATTAGCATGGCTAGCCCTTGTCACGTCTGCCTTCCGTACCCCGCTCCCTCCACATGCCCAAGACCAAAGGTCACATAAGCCCCCCCTTTTCATAGCTGTCTCAGGCAATGCCTGGAACATAAAGTTACCATTTTTTACCACGATTTTTTTCTTGTAAATTTATGACTTTATTGTTGTAAATTTACAACTATATTTTCAAAATCTTACGTCGTAACAGGCATTGTCTGAGGCAGCTATGAAGATGACCCTTGGCCTTGGGCAAAGGTAATACGACAACTTTTTTTCTCACAAATTCACAACTTTTTTCTCGTAAATTTACTACATTTTTCTAGCAAATTTACGACTTTATTCTTGTAAATTTCTAACTTTTTTCTATAATAACGTTTTTTAAAATTCTATCATAGAATAAAGTCATAAATTTACAACTTTATGATCAAAATCTTCTATTTTTTTCCCTCCCAATGTGGCACCAATACTCCGTTGTACTAAACAGGGGTGACGTATGGGTAAACGCTGCAGGGCTGTGTGCCAGTGCGCAAAGAAAATGTGGAAATTTTGAGTGAACCATTTGTGAATGCAAAGTGAACGCACTGCAACCTATGTGCAGCCAATGCGAGCGGTGCGTATCAAAGCGCGTGTCATTCACATGAACGGGTAACATTTCCACCACCTCTTGGAGCAAGTCGGGGGCAATTCTCAAGTAATTTCCGCAGCTTCTTGGATCTTCTCTGTGAATTTCGGTTAATAAGTGATCATAATGCCTAAAGCGATGTCTTCTAGTCAGTAATTCCCTCTCCCGCACTGTTCGTGCCCCTTTCTTTTTCTAATTTATTGCCTCCTTCCTGCTCTTTGAACGTTGTCTGTAGACTTACCTTTATTTTTTGCATGAGCTTCTTCTCTGGGGTTCTATATCTTGTAGATCTCTTGCAAATAGAGCAATTAATGAAGCTGGGGTGATGACCGCCGTTGCACGGCGTCACGCGGGACACAGTGGGACCAAATCATGCTTCATCTGCTTGACGGATGCGGGAAGTGGTGGTGACAATGCATACCCATGCAGGAACAATGCGCGTCCAGCATACTGTTGCCATGCACTCGACGTAAACACAACTTGACAAGGTGTGAACACGTCGTACGGGAGCATGGTCATTTTGTGCCAATGCGCACTATTTTTGGTCATGAATTGCGTGCCAAATGCGTAATTCATGTGTAAACAGAACACAAACAGTGCGCAAACTTGTCTTCACGTAAATGGCACACATCGCCATGGCAAATTGCGGGACAATGCGGAGGCTAAATGCGTGCACACGGAAACGTTTTCAGGTCAAAAAGGCAAAGTATTTGATCGTTTCAGCCTTTCATCCACATGGAAACGGCTTCCAGAGTGGGAAAATCTGAAAACGGCTTGTAGTTTCCATGTAGACAAGCAAACATTTTGAAAACGATGACATCACCAACCCGTCGCTGTGAGCTTTGACGACAAGCCAGCATAATATCTGAATATTTCAACTGGCATGACTCACCCCAGTCGACATTCTCCTGATATTTTTTTGTATTACAGTCCAAAATGACACAAGTGATTCCACTTTGGAAAGTGGAAGACGACGGACTTGTGCGCATGCGTTCTTTCTTCTTCTGCTTGCAGTGCCACGCGTAGGTGTGCCTTGTGTATTGCATCCTTTTCATCCATTGATCCGTTCACGTCCGGATGCAACTATATTTACTAAGCCAGCACAATGTGGACACAATTTTTTTCAGCCTGTCAAAAAAAAAATCCCACGAACGTTGGCGTGTGGACAGGGCCTCAGTCGAATCGCTCAGTGCACTGTCAGTCGCTAAAAAGGCCTTCTTGACACACGTGCACTCACAGAGCACAGAGTTGCGCAACGGTCACATATGACTGATGGGAAAATACCGGAAGACCTACAAAAGATGCTGTTGATGATGTTCTCACCCGCTCACACAAACTTAACTTTCACTTTCTAGGGGGGGTGGCAGCTGCTATACAGACTCTGTGTACCTACCAAATATGTTGCTCTTGTTTTTTAATGCAATTTGAATTGCGTGATCAGTGACTTATTCTCCGACAGCAACGCGGTCCAAAGAACCAAGAAGAAAAGGTCAAGAAAAGAGATTGCTTTTCCAACAGGAAGCTGCTTGCGGAGCGATACTGTCACCTGCATGCGTGTAGGTTATTGCTGGAATGTACGATTTACATTGCAATTAATGAACTCACTAATGACTTCATGAACAAAACAGTCTTAGATGTTGCTGACTTATTGTGTGACGTCACGCATGATGATGTTTTTTCCTTCGGGTAGTGACCGAAAAGACAAGATCGTGGGTACAAGCGGCTGAAAAGAGTTTTCTCCAAAGGGTGGCTGGGCTCTCCCTGTCATCCGGGAAACTCAGAGCAGAAGCGCTGCTCCTCCGCATTGAGAGGAACCAGATGAGGTGGCTCAGGCATCTGGTCAGGATGCCTCCTGGACGCCCCCCTGCAGAGGTGTTCAGGGCCAGGACATGTATGTCTCTCAGCTGGCCTGGGATCCGCTGGGAGGAGCTGGACGAAGTAGCTGGGGAGAGGGACGTCTGGGCTTCCCTGCTTAGGCTGCTGCCCCCGCTACCCGACCTCGGATAAGCGGTAGAAGATGGATGGATGGATGGATGGATGGAAATGTAGGTTGATCTGCAAATTTGACTACTTTCGACTTAAAAGCTTCCAGGTTAGACTGTTTGTAACGTAAAACTGTCGTTTTGGCCGTTAATTTACATGGCAACACCCCAAAACACATGAAAGTAACAAAACAAAAAACAAAATGAATCTAAACTCTACAAATAATAGCCTAAATAAAAGCAGGACGGGAATGGGTGGGGGGTGTTCATTCAGTCTTTCCTGTGGGAAAAATTTGGCTTTTGTACTTTGCAGTTTTCGTCAGACCTTCTGGAACAAATGAATAATAAAAACCGATGTACCAGTGTACTGTATAATCATTTGTCAGTGATGACATTTGAGGATTTTTTAGCTTTTGGCAAAGCATCTTCCACATTATCTACATGACTGATAGCTGTGGGATGTTTTAACTTGAAGTACAGCTGTCTCCATTAACCTCTTCCCCCCACGACTGAGACACACTGCACTCTGTCATATGCCAGCACTGTATGTTACAAGCATCGAGACGCTCGTTTCTTTGAATTCCCAGTTAATAAAGCCATTTTTAAAGACGCTGACCTCGGTGAGACTTGTAAGATAATACGCATGGCTGCCATCACGATGTTAAATAAGTTGCGCGTGTGTGCTTGCGATCCTCTTTGTAAGCGCGTCCATATAAGTGTGGATGTGAATATTGTGCTGGCGTCTTCCGACACATATAGAAGCGGATAAACGCAGCTAAACACGTGCACATTTAGACCTGAACAACTGGCGTGGGCTATTGCGAGCGAGCATGTCTTTAAAGTGTGAATAAAAGCAGGAATTTGTTAAGAATATAAGAGCTTTTTTAAGAATAGCAGCCTGACCCTGCTATGCAGGCTGAAGTGCAGGTTTAGATGAGCGCTTAAACGGGTCCTACTGTACATAGACAGGTCACATACCATGCTCTTACTCATGTTACCCAAAATAAACTATATTAGTCACTACTATTTATTCATTCACTTAATATTAGACTGACATTTTACCTGTTTGTATGTTTATAGCGGGGCTGTGGAGGAGCTAACCAGCTGTAGCACTAGCTAGCTCACCTAGCTTTTAGCTAAAACACATTTATTTGACTTGCCAATTACCGTAGTTTTTTACTACTTTTACTGGTGTTTACACTACGACTGGTGCTCAAGAGCTGTGGTCCCCAACCTTTTTTGACCCACAAATCTCCCGCGGACCGGGGGGGTGTCATACATTACAGCGCTCTAAGTTATCTTATTTATTATGTATTGTGTAAAACTAACACATGAATAACAGCAAATTAAAAGCCCAAAATGAATGGCAACCCACCATCCACCAGTTGAAGTTCCAGCCAAGGTTTCCCAGAGAGATGATGACATGGCTGTTTGACGTGTGTAGTAAAAGAACGTGTGCTAGCATGAATTAACTTGAGACAAATGTGCACATTAGCACTCAATAAGTCATCCAAACTTACCTTCATGCATTCCCACATAGTATCAGCATTTACACCAAATATGAGATGAAAGAAAAATGGTAAAAATACAGTAGTAGTCTATCTGTGCGGCATGAGATCAAGTTAGCACACCCACAATGGACATGCGTCAAGTGAGACGGATGTAACAGAGAGAATCCGGCCACTTTTCAAAATAAAACATAACAAAAAATGAAATAATGGAAATCATTTTTCCTTTCTGTGCGGCCCGGTACCAAATGACCCGGGGGCCTGGGGTTGGGGACCACTGCTCAAGAGGCTAGAGGCTACGCTAATTAGCTAACAGAACTGCCCCCTTTGGGTGTTTACTCAATTTTAGAACAAATCCACAATAGATAGGTTACTAGTTGGGTTGTTGTAATGTTTAAACAGCCCTAGATTGTAGTTATTTGAGAAATATATGTGCTAGTTTCTTAATGAAATTAGCTAGCAGCTCTTGTCTTATCATCACCACACTTGCACAGTATTCTTCAGTTTTTAGCTTCACAAAAAACCCTGTAATCATTTATAAGCGCTTACAATGTTGGCACATTTCGGTTACAAATGTATGTCACTTTGCATCTAGCTTTTCACTACTTTTACTCATGCTAACACCTCGGCTTGTACTCGTGGGCTACTCGCTAGCCTAATTAGCTTAAAGAATTGCATTTTTCAAGTATTCCACAACAAATACTTACTAGTTAGCTTACAAGCTCCCTTGTTTTAATGTCTAAACAGCCCTAGTTTGTAGTTATTTGTGATTATGTGTGCTAGTTTTGTCGTAGCTCGTGTCTTATCATCACATTTAATGTCAAAGAATGTAGAAATGACATTAAAGACATCTTGGAGGTTTTAGCTGTACAGAAAAACTCCAAACTATTTATAAACCTTTTTTTGGGTGGCACATTTCACTGGCAACTAATTTCTCTCTCCTACAGGGGCTAACGCTACTGGTTGTACCCCGGAAGCTAGGCTAATTAGCTAACCAAACTGTAATTTATTCAATTTCACAACAAATAAACAATAGCTAAATTATTAGTTGGGGTTGTTGTAATGTTTAAACAGCTCTAGATTATAGTTAAAGGAAAATATATTTTCTTAGTGGAATTAGCTTGTAGATCGTATCTTATCACCACACTTGTAAACGAGTGAGATTATACTTCAACATTGTAAAGATTTTAGCTTTACACAAAAACCTAAAAGTATAAACTCCTTTAAAAAAAAAAAAAAAGCAAATCTATTTCACTGAGAAACTACCTTTTCACTTCTACAAGCGCTAGCGTTCCCAACCTCAAAAAGGGCGGCCTTGTTGGCAGGGCCAAACAACCCGACTGTTATTTTTGTTGCCTTTAATTGTAGAAATTATTTGTTCAATAATATATTTTTTAGTTTAGAAAAAACCCACAACAGAATAAAAATAACAAAATAAAAGTAACTATTTAAATATTAAATATATAGGAAATATTAAATAAGCAAGAAATATTCTTAATATTCTATGAGTTACTCCACATCAGCTGGCGAGCTACTGCTAGCTCAGGAGCTACCTGTTGGAGACCCCTGTGATAGCGTCCTTATCTTACAGCTGGACACACTACGTGTTTATGTTAAAAAAACTTAGACGCACAACTAGTGTTTTGAAGACAAGATATAATGATTATAATGATAAGAGAGCAAGGTTGTTAAGTGCGTTAGCACGTACCCCACGAACGTGATAGCCACTTGTAGCTTCCCCGTGGGACAAAAACAAGCTCTGAGCTAACGGCATTGCTTGGATGTTTTAAAGGCAAACGGTCACTGTGGTAAAAAAAAAAAAAAAAAAAGTCACATTTGGAGTCCAAAGACCAGGGACTAGGTAGAAAACTATGTGGCTAGCTACATCCCGCCAGAGTGACAGCCAGGCAAAGTGTGTAAACAAAGATGGCAGAAAAGTCGAACGGCAATGAGCTTGAAAGGTGAGCGATGCTGGCATTGATCGGCTTAGCCTTTGAGAAGCTGTTGGCAATTTTTTTTTCCAGACAATTTTTCTTTCTCATGGCGTCTCAAGTGCGTTGCTTGTCAACTCCATATGGGACTCATACTTTTATTTTTAAATATGGGACGATTCCGTTTTCCAGGGAACGGTTGGCAACCCTAAAAGCGCGAACACTACTGATTGTATTCTGGAGGCTAGGCTAATTAGCTAACCAAGCTGTAATTTTAAAAAATGTTTTGACAAATAAATGATTGTAGCTCGTTTAATGTTTAAACAGCCCTATTTTATAGTTATAGTGTTCCCTCGCTACATTGCGGCTCACTTTTCGCGGATTTGTTGTTTCGCAGATTTTTTGAAGTGCAATGTTGCATATATTTTTTTAACATCATACGAACGCTTGTTGTGTATGCGTCCTATTAGAGCGATCTATGGGTGCTCTGTTGTTTGTGTCTGTTATTGTATTTGCTCTTGTTACCAGTAGAGGGTGTTGTATTCTCATGTTGAAGACGTGTGCAGCTCCACCTGTCTAAGTATGTGTTTACGGGCCTGTACGAGCATATCAGGAACCCACAGAAGACAATAGGCGGCTAAATATAGAGCCACAACAGTCCTTATTGGCTAAGGGAGAACCCGCCCATTGCGTTCTGCGTCCTGTTTGGCTCTAGACTATTGTCAATCAATCTCCTTTGTGCCGTTTCCCGTTGTGGTCAGTAGTCGCTAGCAAAGTAGCTTTGTGAGCTGCTTGCTAACCGCCAATAAACAATAGAAGAAGAAGAAGAAGCAGCTAACCGGCTAAATGAATCTTCGGTTCAAGGAGTCGGACAAGGAGGGGATGACGGCAGAAGCAATATGTTTTAACACGGATACAAAAACGCTACAGCTGAACGGCGCCGGGACGAGGCACGGTCAGAGGAGTGAATGCACGTCACTGAAAAATGTATGTGACCAACTTAGGTTGTTGGTCATTAAAATTCAATTGAAATTTTGAGAGTGTTTAAACAAGAGAGAAATGTGAGAAAACGTTAATGCCTGTCTGAGAAAAGTGCGTCAAGTTTATGGGGAGGAGATTTTTACAGCTTTAAAACTTAAAAAAATAAAATAAGAAAAAATAGAGTTGGCTACTGTGCGGATTTCACTTATTGCAGGCTATTTTGGAACCTACCCCCGCGATAAACGAGGGAACAGTGTGCATGGATATGTCAGCTATTTTCTTAATGAAATTAGTTTGCAGCTCGTGTCTTATTATCACAGTGGCACAGAATGTAGAAGTGAAGAGAACGACATCTTGGAGACGGAAAATCCGTATAAATGCCCGTGTGCGAAAGATTTCATTGAATTTGATGAAAAATAGGAGAGGAATCAGGCGTGGTTGAAGCTGTGGTATTTGTTTTCCTGCCCTGGTTTAGCGTTTGAAACCACATCCAGGGTCGTGTAGCGCAGCATGTGGCTAGCACGCTAACTGAAACCAACGCAGCGCAATTATGAGAGGCCTTATCAGGCTCCAGCTAGCATTGCGGACTTGAACCTAACGCTCTGTATCTGACAATCTATCTCTTGATGAACTAAAGCCAAAACAAACAGTGGTCAGGACACAGTACACAGTACACAGTACACAGTACACAGTACACAGTATACAGTACGCACACACACGTTGTGGGTGGGGAGGAGGGGGTATTGGTGGGGGTGGGGTGGGGGCGCTCCTTTGTTTACACTGATTGTTTCCAGATGCTCGCTAGTGATCGGAGCGCTTCAGGACGAGTTGGCCAGCCTGGATTTAAAGCAGCTTTATTTGAGACAAAAACATTTGTTTTGTTCTCATAATTGTTTCCCAAGGACTTACAGCACGTCAGTTTGCATGCGGTGGTAAATATGTTGCCGCTGGACGCGCACAGCGACGTCTAAAATACTCACAGTATTGTACACTTGGATGCCTTGTTAAAGTTGCTTGTATTCACTCACTACGTCTGCACGCAGTCAATATTCCAGTTAAGGTCAATATTCCGGTTTCCGAAACATTCGGAATAAGCCATTTACATGCGTGATGTGAAAGAAAACAACAACCAAAAAACGCACGGACAACGTCTGGAAGCACGGAAAACATCATGACGCAGTGCGCGTCATTTCCGCTTCCTCTTCCTGTATCCTAAAACAATAACACCAGCGCAGCGGATAATGAACACCTTTGTTCCACCTGTACTTGACAAATAGCCTCACTGTCTTCATTAATGTGCCACATCCATCCGTATCCATTCTATCCGTTTCGGCCAGAGCCCCCCGGACACTTCTGAAGGTGCGTTCGTACAAACCCTGCTTCGCGTAACTTCTCGCTCGCCTTCTGATTGATTTCGCTGTCGCGGTACTTTCTACCGTCAATAGAAGACATGATGGTGCCGTCTTTCACCACACTAACGAGGCGGCTTGTTTCCTCCTCGCTCCAAAAGTGTGGGCATTTGCGTGTCGCCATGTTTACAAGCAGTTCCCGACAAAGACACAAGGTTCCTTTCGAATAGAACATGCGCAGAACACAAATGAATGTTCCTTTTGATCGAGAGATCCATGACCCAATACTCTTTACTGTTGTTTACATGGCCGTGAGCAACCGGGTTATTGCTAATATTCCAGTTATGATAGGGTTATTCCACTGCATGTACACGTACTAACTGCTTTCACTCATGGATGATGATCGCGTGCTATAATTCAAGACACTTGGTCCGCTTCCTTCGAACAGCCTCATTCAGCGGAGGGGATTGTTTGCAGAAACAAGGAGCCATTGTGCTCCGGCAAGGGCAGACTGATCACTTTTACCAGCACACCTGTTCCTGTCCTGTCACTTTCAGCCACTTTTCTCTGCGGGCATTAGAAAGAGACAGCTGCACCAGCACAGGAGGTGTCCACTGAGAGCTTGGAAAAAGATGCACAGTGGTTGTATTTAGAGCTTGTAGTACATGACGGGAGTGATAAACAGTCCCCCCATAATGCACCTGGCTGAGGTTCTGGTCCAGGGCTAAGCGATGTTAAGTCCAGCAGCGGAAACAGCAAATTAAAAAAAAAAAAGCGTGTTCTGTGCGCAGTGGGACACAGCTGAGGTGGTCACAGCGTCATTTTTATGTGAGCGCTGACCATCTGCGTGGCCTCACTTAGCCCTCGGCCCTGACTGACAGGTTGATGACCGCATTCTTGCCTTCGATATTCTTGTTGCTGCTGTCATGTCAACAATGTAGGGACAGAAACCTTTTTACGTAGGTACGCCACTCTGAGTTAAAGGGGCAGGAACTGCAGAGTATCTCCCGATAAGACCATTTGACAACGTGGACTAAAAACATTTTCCAGATAAAATTGGCCTCTAAAGTCACACAAAACCTCTGTGCTCATGCATAAGGTCACGCCAAATGTTAGCAGGAGTGTCTAAAAGTGCTGCCTGGGGGCCATTTGCAGCCCGCGGCACATTCAAAAAATATAATTTAACAAGAAAACCAAAAAAACAGCAAAAATGCAAAAATCTGCATTCATTTTACAAGAATAAAGTACAAATATTAATAGACAAAAGTTGTAATCTAACGAGCAAAAAGTCATAATTTTATGAGAATAATGTCATAATATTATGAGAAAAAAACAAAGTCATTTTCGTAGCTTAAGGTTATTAAAGAAAGACAAAACATGAAAAGTTGTAATTTTTTTGGAAAATTAGGTTGTGGAAAAAATATGTTGTAAGAACAAAGTCAAAGAGTTATGGCAATGAAGTCATAATTATGAGAGGAAAATTTACAAGAAGAAAAGTGAAGTTGGGGAAGTAGTGAGTTGGGGAAAAAAACAGCAGGAAGGAAAACTATTATTATTTTTTTTAATTTTCCAAGTATTTCAGTCTTCTCCTTAATTTTTGTAAATTTATTCTCACAATGTTATGACTTTATTCCCATAATATTTTGACTTTATTCTCTTAACATTATAACTTTTTCTGCAGCCTAATTTTCAAAAAATTCCGTTATTTGTTGTTTTGTTTGTTTCTCAAAATATTACAACTTTTTTTTTTAAAAAGTAACGTCTTTTTTCTTTGATATTTCAACCTTATGCTACTAAAATGGCGTTATTTTTGCTCATATAATACATTGTTATCCATCCATCCATTTTGTATGCCGCTTAATCCTTTTTAGAGTCGCAGGGGTATGCTGGAGCCTATCCCAGCTGCCTTTGGGCAGGAGGCGGGGTACACCCTGGACTGGTGGCCAGCCAGTGGCAGGGCACATAAGACAACATTCACACTCACATTCACACCTATGGACAATGTAGACATTACAATGTTATTCTCGTAAATTTTTCCATTTTTGCTTTTGTTGTTGTTTTTTTGTTTTCTTGTTTAACTATATTGATAGAATGTGCCACAGGCCAATAAAAAACAAAACTGCCACGGGCGCAAGTGGCCCCAGGGCTCACTGTGGACACCCACGTACTACATATTTCATGATAGGAATTAATAATTGAATTAATAGTGTGAAATCCAAACCAAACTGTGTTCAATGTCAACGGTTTCGTTATACAGTTGTCCCTTGTTTATAGCAGTCAATTGGTTCCAGAGCCACCTGCGTTAAACTGTAACTGTAAAAGATATAGTATTCAATGTTAATAAATGGAATATTTCCATACTTAGAGCAAAGAAAACATGTTTGTGACTTTCTAAATACGGTTTTTAACATGAAGGTAATGTCATGTAAGCTATACTGTCTGCCCCAATGGCTAGACAGGACAAAAGAAGATTGAATTGTCCCCCAACACATGCGACATCTGTGGCATTATGCTGTGTGAAAAAGCTGCATATTTTGGAGTGGCCTTTTATTGTGGCCAACCTAGAGCACACACCTGTCAGCTGGTTGGATTATCTCGGCAAAGGAGAAGTACTCACAAACATAGATTTAGACAGCCAGATGTGTGAACGATAAGAGAGCAACAGGCCTTTTGTGTACGTAGAAAGAGATATCAGTCTTTGAATGATAGTAATGCTGCGTTTTCAAATCCTGGAAGGTAGGACACATCACACCTGCAGCTTCTGAGGTCCGACCTCAGAGCGTTCCAGTTAAACGTCCTGCGCCTAACTTTGCAGGTATCTTGGATGCATCACTTGAGATAACAAAATGTTAAAAGAATATTTTGCTCCGACCCACACCGAATAACTTTTTCTGCACATTGGTCACATTACAAACATTACGTTTCCTTTAATGTGGTCAAGCCCAAACTGAGTACGTACTACTTAATCCTTTTGCAAGTATAATTATAACCCGACACGTCTGTGTTGTGGTCTGACAAACAACCTCAGGCGTCGATTCTTTACAGCGTCTTTTCTCTCTCTGTGAGCTGAATGGGATGTTTTTGTTGTGACGCACTGACCTGTCTGGGTTGCTGCGATGATAGTATAACTCTTCTTTGCTGTGACGGGAACGCTGCCAAAGAATGTCATAAAGAGCCTCGAGTTTGTGTGCTTTTTGGGAAGAGGAGATCCAGCTAAGACCGGGCTTGACTTTGTTTACATTTCTAAAGGTTTACATTAGGAAATCCATATAAATGTACGAGAATGTCATTTTTGTTTTCCCCGCTTTCAAGATGAAGAGTATTGGCACGTCTGACGTTCCGTCTAGGCAGCACATTGGTCTCCCAGCGCTATTCAAACAGGCTGAAAGGGAGCTCATTATGAACACTGAATTAAATGTTCCAAAGCCCACCAGAGGCCAGGAGCAAGTCTGAAGGGACAAGAGCCCTGGTGATAATCATCAATAGCCAATTAATTAATAGGAATTCTGTCAATTGTGTGGAATTGATTGTTGAGCAATGGAGCAATGGAGCGCCCTACTTGGCTGCAACCAGCAGAGGCGCTGTCTAAACAACAACAATACGGACATCAGCTATGGGAACCTATGCTCTAGTCACACGATCCCTTTAAAACAGGACTTCAGAATATTCAGATTCCGCGATATTCATCAAAAAATGAATTTTAATGAAATTACCATCTAGAAATTCAACAGGATGTACACTTCATAGACAATATCTACAAATTGAAGTAAATATAGATGGTTTGCCCTCCTTTGCAGCTTGATATACTCTGGGAAGACATTCTACAAGGTTTTGGAGTGTGTCCATTGGAATTGTTGGCTATTCATCCATAGAGTCAAATTCCTTTACACCAAATCTTTACAGACTTTGTTTTGTGCACAATGAGCATAGAATTGGCCAGAATGTCTTACAGAGATGGAGAATTAGGATCCATACTGTTCTGTGCCAAGACTTTGGATCACATCGTTGGCACATTGTTATATTAAAACAAACGGCAAATAGCACACAAATAGCACAAGGATTATTCCACAAAGAGTGCATTGTGACTTTGTGTTGCATCATACACAGCTGTTCTCTAATTGCCACCCGTGGCACCCAAATATTGCATGCATGCTAATAGAGAACTGAAGTACGCTTTCCAGAGAAAAGGGGATCAACAGTAGAGTGTGTTTCTAAAAGTACTGCAGTATTTGGTGATATCTAATTGGAACGTCAGCCATCTTTGTATTGCACTAATAGCAGGAATAAAAATGACTGATGTCATTTAAGAAGTCAGAAAGGTGATGAAACATAAGCAGCAAAAACATTCACAGGGTTTTCCCTGTCTCCCATGGTGTCCCCCAGGGCTCAGTTCTTGGTCCCCAATTCCCCATCATACTGTATACACTCACACGATTGTTTGTGTCAGGTAACTCTTCTACTCCTGAACCGCCGCACACAAAAGGGTGAAGTTTTGTCAGAACATGCACCCCTACTGTTCTGCCTGGCCTGTTTTCTGACAAATACACGACATGGCCGCGCTGTTTCAAGGACATAAGTCGGACTGACTTTAAGGCTCTGTCCACATGGGAACATTCCTGGGATTTTTTTTTTTGGTGGGTTGAAAAAAAAAATCTCGTCCACACTGTTTCGGATTAGTAAATAGTCACATCCAGACGGGAACGGATGACTGGGTGAAAACGATGTAATATGTAAGGTACACCAACCGGTGGTGCTGTGAACAGACACAGACTGAAACAGAAAGGTTCAGTCAGTCTTCCGCTTGGCCGGCTTGTCTCAAATTAGGACGAAATGAAATTACTTCTGCGGGTCATTTTAGAATATAAGACCAAAAAACATCAGGAGAATTTCGACCTGGGTGAGTAATGCCAGTCGAAATATTCTGACATTATGTTGGCTTGTCTGCAACGCTCACTTCTGGTCACGTGACGGCGATGGGATGGCGAAGAGGCAGCGATGTCATAGTTTTGAGAAAGCAGTGGTTTGCTTGTCTGCACAGCAACGACAGGCCACTGTTGCAGGATTTTTCCAATCTGGAAGGTGTTTTGAAAAAAATACTGTTTCAGGGCACCCAAAACGTCGTTTCCATGTGGATTAAAGACTCAAACGATAAAATACTTAATGCCATTTTGAACTGCATACGTTCGTGTGTGGACAGGCCCTAAATTGCTCACACAGCTTAATGCACTCTACACAACAACCCACTGTAACCTGTAACTGTAACTGTAACTGTAACCATGAGCCTTTAGCTTTGTTTAACCAAGTTGCGGTGAAATTAGACACCTTTAGGGGACTGACAAGTCAGTAAACCTTATGAAAGGTTGAGTGAAAAACATGGCCGACTTCAAGCAAATGCCTTTGCAGGGCCTATATATTCTTTCTTTTCTTGGGAGAATGAACAGAATAAGAATTTCATTGCATAGCATACCTGCCTGTTACTACGCATATGACAATAAAACTCTTGAATCTTGAATCTATAAGTCATTGACCATTTGTGTCCTTGTACGCTAGCATGTCTTCCAACGCATTTTGAACACAACCCATAGTGGGCACCACGGTAGCTTTATCTCCCATCCAAAATCATTAGTCGTCCCTTGTTTATCGTGGTTAATTGGTTCCAGACCCGACCACAATAAGTGAAATTCCACAAAGTAGGATTCAATATTAATAAACTGAATATTTTCATAGTTAGAGCAGAGAAAAAACCCTGGTTTATTATTATTATTATTAGAGACCTGGACACATGAACTGTACGCCAACTACGTCTGTATGGATTATCTGTCACCCAGGTCAAGGTAATCTGCAAGGGTTGAATAGAAGCACCTGGACTCCTATTTGTTGAAGGAATTTCACGTTACACCCAAAAAGGATTCTTCAGTGGCGAGAGGTGAAACATCTTCAACAAACAAGAGTCTCGATTGCCTCGATTCAACCCTGGTGATCCGCAAGGGTTGAATCAAAGCAACTGGAATCTTTCTCGACATTTCAACTGAAGTCTTGTTTGTTGAAGACGTTTCACCCTTCGCCCAGAAGGGTTCATCATCTCTTCACTTCTAAGCTGAAGAAGCCCTTTGGACAAAAGGTGAAACGTCTTCAACAAGAAGTGTCCAGTTACCTCCAATCAACTGTTGTGCACCACTACAACTACAACAACGACACTCCAAATCTAAAAGGTGGTACTATTTCTACCACATCTTCTCTACAGTCTCAGCAACGTTTTCTCACACCGAGCTGGTCTGACATTTTATTAACAACTTAGTCAGCAGTTTCTTCCTGTATTTATCCTCCATGCACCCTCCAATTCCCTGGGCCTAAATCAACTGTAGGTAAGATGTCGTCTCTAATATATCGAGAAACTAAGACATTCCTTATTGGCGTTGACCTTAGCGGGAGTAGCTCTGTAGATCTGGGCTGTGGGAATGTTTGCTTTTGGGTTAGACTTGGACGGGACATCTAATATTAAATGGAGACAAACAGGCGATCCTGTTGCTGGGGACAACAGGATTAAGGTTTCAGGTTTGAAGGTAAAGGCGAGGGAGTGTCGAGTCTGGTGTCTATCCACTGGTCATTACTCTTTTCTTGGAATGTGGGATCAGCCATCCTAACCTTAAAAACCCTGAAGGCCTGGTCCAGGGGTTGATTTTTTTTTGAAGCACTGACTTCTTGGGGAAAAGGATATCAGAAGCCTGGACTGTATGATTTGATATGGATTACACTGTACTGCCTGCCATTTGAAGACCTCACCAATGGGTGTCTGTCGTCTAGATGGGATCAAATGATCTGCTTTACCTGCATCATCGTAAATGCATCAAATTCCTAACGATGCTGTTTTTATTTTTTTTACGAGGAGATCACTCATCGCATTCCTACGCATGATAATGAGGCTAATGCACTGTAGTTGCGGTCACAGCTATAGCGGTTAGCCTCTGCCCCTTGCTGAAATATATGACTTAATTGAAAGCAGAGCACTGTTTTTTTTACGACCATTTCTCCTGTTCTACCCCCACGGAGGCCATCTGCTTTGGATTTGGATTTCCTCCTCCATCTCCTCTGAGCTGGCTCGGGTGACCGTGGGGTCCTGTGGTATTTGAATTTGCGTGTCCAATTCGAAGACCAGGACACAAATCGGACATATTTTCTTCTGTAAACTGTCTCTGTACGATTGAATGCAGTAAAAACCGTGGGGTGTGTCTCAAGAGAACATGTGTAGATGCGGAGTGTGTGTGTTTTACAGTGTAACAGGAGGAGACTCTTGTGGCAGTATGTTTGCTTGTGCTTGTGTGTGGCCATGTTTTGCGTAGAGATTGCATCAGTGAATGTGTGTTTGTGGTCCCTGCCTCATTTAACGGTCGACTAAGCCTCCGTGTGTGATGTGGTTGACTTGTGGCGTCTCTTTGGACACTGACCTCAACACACACACACAGTGATACTGACCAAACATTGATACGACAAAGCATCTCCACTAACTGATGCATTGTTTCAGGCTAAAACGCTCTGATGGTCCCACTTAGCTCTCAGATTGTCCTGACGGGCTTTAGTTGCACAGTGAAAAGCAAACACAGCCTGCAGTGCAGGCTCATCTCCAGAGTTTCGCACAGTGCCATGACGCAATTCCATTAAATTCACCATTGCTTGTGTGTGTGTGTGTGTGTGTGTGTGTGTGTGTGTGTGTGTGTGTGTGTGAGTGGTGACTGTTTTGTAAATGTTACTTCAGAGCCAGCTTATTTTCCTGGAAATGGAGCCTAACTAAAACATTTGGCCATATTCGAAGCTTGAAGGGGGGGTTGATTTGTCACCCACAGCACCAAAGTACAATGAAAATTGAGTTGTGTGTGTGTGGGAGAAAAAAAGTTCAAAAAGAGTCCTTTGAGGCAGGTTGGGACACAAGAGTCCAGATGTTTTCATGTTTGTGTGGTCAGTGAAACATGTAATAGCGACCAAGCCTGGTAAAAACATCAGACCTCCATGAGAAGAAACATGCTGCAGTGATACCACAACATGATACGGGGGGGGGGGCTTCAATGTCATGAAATCAGGAGTTCAGAACATTCAAAGATTCTCCCATCACATTAAAATATATATTTTTAAAAGATATCACTTCAATTTTCCGACTAATCAATCAAGGATATTTAGTCGAATGGCCATTCAAACTAAATTGTATTTTGTTCCACCAATGAGATTGATTTGCAAATAAAGACTGCACTATATGAAATATATACAACACATGGTCATAAAATTGCGTGAAAATAATGCAATTCAATTAAATAATAACAAGATATAATTTGTATTAGATTTTTAAAATCTGATCTTTTTACATTTAATTTTTAATTCAGTGTCATTTTATTTAAATTTTTAGGAATTTAGATCCTGATTAAGCTCCACAAATATTTGTATTACTTTTTCTGACATTTTTATTGGGTCGTCTAATAAAATAGAGTTAAATCCTGTCAGCTAGTTTATTGTTATGAATTATTATCTATTGTATCTGTTATCATGTCAGTATGTGCCCTGCAATTGGCTGGCGACCAGTCCAGGGTGGACCCTGCCTCTCGTCCAAAGTCAGCTGGGATAGGCTCCAGCAAACCTGCGACCCTAATGAGAATAAGCGGCATAGAAAATGGATGAATGGATGGTGTCTTTTATGATTCATTTATGTACGTATAGTAGATGCACGCTTTACCTTTACAGTATATTAGGGGTGTAACGATTCATCCGCTATATCAATGTATGGATTTATATTTCTATGATCCAACTACATCGATCTGTGTTCAGCAAGTTGCCATTCCAGACGACATACACTCCTGATCAAAATCTTAAGACCAGTTGAAAAATTGCTAGAATTTGCATTTTGCTCATTTGGATCTTAATGAGGTTTTAGGTAGAGCTACAATATGCAAAAACAAGAAGGGGGAGTGAGACAGTTCCATAATGCTCATGATCTTTCAAAAAATGTAGAATGACTGTCTTACTGCTCCCAACCTCAGCAGCCATGGCACGCTGCGAGAGGCCTTGCTTATGCAGCTCCACCATCCCACCGCGTTGAAAAAGAGAAAGCTTCTTAGCTTTACCATCAGGAGGGCATGACAGTGGGAATGCCTGACAGAAAATCAACATTTTGAGCAGATTTTGGCTTTTATAGCCTGTGGTCTGAAACTTAAACTTTTGATCAGGTGATAAACAACCTAATGTTTTTTGTCTCACACCCCCTTCTTGTTTTTGCATATTGTAGCTCTACTTAAAACCTCATTAAGATCCAAATGTGCAAAATGCTAATTCTAGCAATTTTTCAACTGATCTTAAGATTTTGATCAGGAGTGTATATCATTCTAACTGTAGACGCCCTACACCTCAGACGCTACACTCAATTCAGTCTGCCTGTGATGTCATCGCCACTCTTTATACTGGATTTATACTGTTTCGAAAGTTCCGTCCATCTTTAAGCCTTTCAACCTTTCAAACTACTTGCCAAGGTCCGTGGATCGATCACAGTTTTGTCTTGAATGTTAAAGCAATGAGAACCAAATGCACTATTTCCCGCTATGACGTTTGCTCTAACTTCTTTGATACTTGGGGTAGAGAAGTGAATGAGGTATCAAATTAAAGTTCAAGTCATGTAGATCAGATATAATTAATCACAGACTTGATTTAATTCAACATGTTAATTCATTCTTTGTTAATTCAACCATAAGTGTTGGTTGCACTTTATTCAAATAAAATGTGAATTTATACCTGATTCCCTTACAAAAAACAACGGGAATCTAGGAAACGTTGCCTGCACTGTCCAGTATCCAGGTATTTATTTCACAGTCACACTGGTTGAATTTTTGGCTAAAAAGTTACTGAATGGATTTAAATTACTGAATCGTTTTGGATCGTATTGTGCTAAATGAACCAATATCGTCCTTGAAAACAAATCGTGGTACAAATTGAATCGTTATTAAAACGAATCGTTACACCTCTAATGTATATTCTAGGAACACCAGCGAATCGCGAAAGCCCACAAGAAATTGATAGAAATGTCTAGTTTTGAAAAATAAATAATACTTTTGATAAAAAATGAGTGAATTTGTGGGGCTGTGAATGCTGATGTGCAAATGTGTGGGGATTTGCTAAGTACACACATGGGAAGTCACAGGGAAGAACCACACTTTTAATTTTTTTTTTTTTTTTTTGCATTATACAGTAATCCCTCCTTTATGGCGGTTAACTGGCCCCAGACCCAACCATGAAAAGTCCATTTCCGCAAAGTAGGATTGCTTATTTATAAATGGACTATTTTAGAAAACCTGTTCATGACCTTCAAAATACCGTTTTTAACATTATTAGAGCCCTTTAGACCTGAAATAACACCCATATAGGCACTTTCACACTCCTATTACCCAATATAGTAGACATAATAAGCGAAAACACGACATAGAAGAAATGCACAGGACTGCCTGACTCGAACATTACTGACACCTGGTAACCAGTGTAGAATACTACATATAACAACATCTTTGAATGTGTCTTAAGAATGCCTTATATTTATTTTTATTTTACTTCATTTAGCCATGTTTGAAAATGCTTAATTTAGGCCAAAAATATGTAACATTTACTTCAGTATGCATATTTTTGGAAAAAAAATAGGCCATATCCAACCACAAAACAGCATGATGTGTTGATTTTATGTATTTTTGAAAAAACAGTGTAGTTGATGAGTACATTTGAGTAATTGCCTAAAGTTACTCGATGTACCGCAACGCCAACATACGTATTTTAGTATGTTTGAAGAATGACAGGCTGCAATGGCAGCCAAACAAAATGTCATCGCTCTCGTTTAATGCAAAGTCACATTTTCCAGACTGTGAATGTTAAGATGCGAGGGTTTGACAGCTAGATGGTGATGGTGGAGGGGGGGAAATGAGTGATGGCTGAGGTCATCCAGTTTGGGGGCCGGGGTGAAGCACAGACGCTGGTACTTAAAGGGCCGCGTCGCCGGTGCTGATGCAAAGCGTTGACGTCTGTTAAGACAGCGCCAGATGCTGCTGATTACAGTTGCTATTACTCACACACATGAAGGAAAGCCTGGGAATGCATAGCCCCCCTCCAAACACATCATCCTATACTTCCTATATGCCGTCTAAAATATGTGCTCAATGTCAACGTCAAGTCCAGAAGGGAACCTGGAAGCGAACTGAACTGGTGTAATTATTACTTCATGAGGTTTGATGGCTTTATTGTTGTTGTGCATAACAACAATTATTGATGTGCATAACAACTGGCACAGTTAAGCACATCTTTAGTGCAAGTCCAGATAAAAAAGGAGCTAATGGAATTGATTTTCTCTTCTAGCCACTAGAGTGTCTTGGAGCTTCCATGGTGATGGCTTTGCTTTTCTTTGGCGCACTGTCACTTGGGAAACAAGACATCATGAAGTGGAAAACGTCAACTAATAAGTAGGGATGTTACAAATCTCGCGAGATTAAAACGTGACAAGATTTCTGTCTCGTGGGCAAGCGGCCTGGGACGATAGTAAATAAATTAATTAATCACACAATAAATAAAAATTAACTGGATAATTATACATTTTGATTATATATATATATATATATATATATATATATATATATATATATATATATATATATTTTATTTTTTTATATTAATATATTTCCATGTGCATGCGTGTGTGTTTTTCTCATCTCTCGCCTCCAAACAGGCATGAAGTGGGTTTACTCTGTGCATTACTTTCAACACCTTGGCGCGTTTGTTCCATAGAACAAGGGCATGAATGGGGTGAGCCCTTTCATCACTCATTAGGGGTGCACGATGTATCAGGGAATTATCACGTCACACTGAAATAAAACATTAAAAATAGCTCAGATAATTTCAAAAAAAAAAAAAAAGATTACCAGTACTGTGCAGGTGAGCAAATCAAGTGCTCCCTTTTTCTCCTGCCTGTGACTTCCCCTGAGCTCAATTGTAAACAAGCATTCACTTTGAGAGGAAGAACGTTGTAACAAATTCTCCACGATGAGGGGAAAAAAAGCCCATCGAGCACACTAAAAACCCTATACTCTGGTTCTCCTGACAGTAGCGATGTGGTAGAAGTAATGTCATGATATTTCATTAGGACAAATCAACAGGTACACTTGGTCAAATCCTAATTTGTTCCAGTCCTAATAAACCTCCAGGTGTGCACAAACTACACTTCAATCTAAATTTTTTAAAAGTGAGTATAAAAAAAGTTAGCATTCATTGGTATCATATCGGCCGTGAGAAGCAGAAAGTTACGGGTTTGAAAAAAAGATATCGTGCATCCCTATCAGTCATACAGTCTCTTTGTTGCGGTGGGTGGAGGCGGGGCTGCTAGCATACACACACAGCGCATTAGAGTGCAATGCAGATGAAATGAGTAGATTGCAATATAGCATATACAGTACATGTATATATTGTTTCATTGAACTTTTCTTTAAAAGTAATGTTGAAATCTCGTCTCGTTCTCGTAGACCCAATCTTGTGTATCGTCTCGTCTTGTGAACTGTCTTGTGACACCCCTATGAATAAGTGATGTTATTCTTCCTCACGGTGCAGGCACACCTTCTTCCGCCCAGTACGAGGCACTCACTGTATCCTCGTGCCGCCACATGCGCTGGATCAGCTTCTCCAGCAAGTCTCGTGTTTACGGACCAAATTTAAGTTTTACTTAATTTACGTAAGAGAATCCATCCATCTTCTATACCGCTTCTTCCTCTTTAGGGTCGTGGGGGTATGCTGGAGCCAGCTGACTTCGGGCGACAGGCGGAGTACACCCTGGACTGGTGGCCAGCCAATGGCAGGGCACATAAAGACAAACAACCATATAGACAACAACTCACATTCATACCTATTCATACCTATGGACAATTTAGAGTCGCCAATTAACCTCACCTGCATGTTTTTGGAATGTGGGAGGAAACCGGAGTACCCGGAGAAAACCCACGCGCACACGGGGAGAACATGCAAACTCCACACAGAAATGCCCAAGGGAGAATCGAACCCAGGTCTTCCCGATCTCCAGGCTGTTCCTGTGTTGGCCAACGTGCTAACCACTAGACCACCGTGCGGGCACTGAGAATCCTGTTTGTTTATTTATAAATAGGCACTAGCCTTCTAGCCAACCAACGAAATATGTCGCCCTAAAATGTTTTTGGCTTTTTGGTAGGAAATTATTTTCTCTTTGAGCCGCATTGGAACTATTCTCCCAACAGCAGAAACGAAATGGGGCAGTTGTGTTGTGGAATTGTCGTAACAAACACCCGTTGATTTATAAATGAATGAATGATGGAAATTATCAGGGGTGCCCAAACTTTTGCGGACGACTGTATAACTTCTTATCTGGGCCGCACGGTGGCCTAGTGGTTAGCATGTTGGCCACACAGAAGATTTAGGTTTGATTCTCGGCTTGTGAGGAATTTGTATGTTCTCCTCGTGCGTAGGTTTTCTAGTGGTACTCCAAAAATATGCAGGTTAATTGTCCAAAGGTATGAATGTGAGTGTGAAAGGTTGTTTGTTTATATGTGCCCTGCCATTGGCACAGGGTGTACCCCACCTCTCCCCCAAAGTCAGCTGGGATAGGCTCCAGCATACCGCAGGACCCTAATGAGGATTAAGCGGCATAGAAAATGAGTGAATGTATAACTTAGCATATCAACATGTGTTGATTTCCAAAATATCAAAGCAAGATGGGTCCTTTCATTTTTTATTATGTGGTTTTCACTGGAAAAGGTTTGGACACCTCTACCCTACAGTATGATGTCTTTTTATGTCAACATTTTACGTTGACAATAAAAGTCTTTTATTACAGACAACTCGCAGCCTCATTCTTGTCAGAACGCACACTGCTGATTGCAGAAACGATTGCCACAATATAGCCGGGTAAAGGAACACAAAGGCAGTGCTCTACAAATTTTGTCTTGTTTTTTTACATTTTTGTAACACTATTATTAGAAATCAGCATAATTGGAAGGTTACTCCCTGATGGGCAGCCTCTTGGTCTGTTAAGAGTTCTCTAAATGACCCAACGTTTGTCACTGTGAGGACAGATTTAGCCTACTGTTGACATCAGTCATACAAATAGTGGCATAAATAATGTCGCCAACATGGATTTGTACACAAAGTAAGTAAATAAGCAAGCAGCTATATTCCCCTTCAGCCATAGCTTTTTCTACCCTGTCCCCTCCCTCCCGAGAATCGTAGGAATGATTTCATCAAACAGCTGCGATGGAAGGGTGCGTCATCTCTGCATGAGTATGCGTGTGTATTCGATGGATCCGATTTGTTATATCAGCACTGAAAGCATAGACGCGCCCTTTAGTCAAAGCCCATCATCTCCAGCTGAATAAAACCAGAATTGCATTGACCCGTCTTTGCTTCTCTACAGGCTCGTCCAAAAGGGGAAGGCCTGACCCCCTACCAGGGCAAGAAGAGATGCTTTGGCGAGTACAAGTGTCCCAAGTGTAAGAGGAAGTGGATGAGCGGCAACTCGTGGGCCAACATGGGACAAGAGTGTATCAAGTGCCACATCAACGTCTATCCACACAAGCAGGTACGACTTTTAATATGAGTAATAAGGTTATTTTTACATGTCAACCGAGGGCTGGGCGATATATTGATATTTGTAAAATGAAGCACGATATGAAAAACAAGCATATACTGTAGTTCATATCGATATAGACTGGATTTGCTGTAACTCTTGACGTGGAGGTCGCATGTTTCAAGATGGTGCCGCCCGAGTGGCAGCTTGTTACAGCAGCTCCGTATTTTCCGCTGCGTTTTTAAGATTCAGGATTCAAGATTTAAGAGAGTTTTATTGTCACGTGCATGGTAAAACAGCAGTTATACTATTAGTGTTCAACAGTGCTTTAGTCGTACTTTCTTATTGTTTTTTGTGCCACATCGACCCCTTAAGCAAGTGTGCAGCTGTGGATGTTCGTCATTTGTAGCTGGCCTCTTGCTTGTTGCGAGAGATACTGTACATTCATTCACGGCTCCATTGTTTACACTCGGTCGCTACGCCGAGCGACCGGAGATCCCCACGGAGATAGGGAGAAGGAAGACAGCGGGAGGAAAGCGCCGACAGCGGAAAAGACGGTATAAACCATGTTTACCGTGGGGAACGTGAGATCTCTCCCCAACAAGATGGAAGAGCTAACGGCGCTAACCCGGCTGAGAGGGACTACCGTGAGTGCAGCCTGATTAAGATAGAAGATTATATTTGACTTTTTCTATATTTATTCCAAAAAGAGAATGGACTATTTTATTTCAGATAAGATTTTTAAAAATGTGTAAAGTATATTAAATATCTGAAGTCACGGTCAAATGTGATATGGGATCCCAGTGGGACAATATAGTACGTTTATTTTAAGAAAATACTCCAGAAATCTACATTCTTTTCTCTTGGTTTCGAAAACCAAAACTTTTTTCCTACAGGACAGGGGTGTCCAAACTTTTTCAAAAAGGTCCAAAAGGGCCACATGTGAAACATGAAAAGATGTAGATATGCTAAGCAGTTCAACTTTTGCTCTTTTTTTCCCCATTTCGTGTTGTTTTTAAACAATTTTCCAACTCTTTCAATTTTCTAAATTTTCTCCTTGTCACATGAAGACTTTATTCCCATTTTATAACTTTTCAAGCTAATTCTCCAAAAATTACTATATTTTGTTTTGTTTGTCACAGTAGGGTTTAAAAAAAACATTTTTAAAAACTAAAATGACATTATTTTTCCTCATAATATTCCCAGTTTATTCTCATTAAATTGTGACTTTTCCTCTCATTAGAATACAAATGGTTTCTCTTAATATTTTGACTTACAGCTGGTTTTTTTATTTACATCAATTTCAACTTTCTTCTTGGAAGTTTTCTTCTCGTAATATTATGGCTTTATTCCCATAGTATTATAACTTTTTCTCCAACCAAATTTTTCCAAAAAAATTTATAAAATTTTGTTTTGTTTATTTCTCATAATATCACTTATTATTATTTCTTTTCTGAAGTTGATGCTACTGCAATTATGTTATTTTTTCCTCGTAATATTCTCGTTATTCTCATGGAATTTTTCTCATTACAACTTTTTTCTCTTATTATTCTGACTTTATTCTGGTAAAATTACTTGTATTATTACTGCTCAATTTTACATTTTTGCTGTTTTTTTTTTAAATTGTTAAATTATAATTTTAGAGTGTGCTGCAGGCCAAAAAAAACAAAAAAAAAAATTGCCACGGGCTGCAAAGGCCCCCCGGGTCTCACTTTGGACACCCCTGCCATAGTAAATAATGTAAATCCTCTTAATACGTTCCAGACACTCAACAATTTGAACAAAAAATACATTTAGTGGAGATTCTAGTTGTACATGCAGAAAGCAATGCCAAATAACTAGAAATGACAAACTTATTATTGATCTGAACTTTCCCAACATCTTGGCGAGTCAGAATTCAAGTGTTTCCTACCTTCTTTATCAACGTACTTTGGCCCCGTGGCGGGTTATTTAGCAGTCGCACGGTTAGTGAGTCAGCAACGTTTTGGATGCTTTATTTGGCCACTACGTTTCACGGAAGGATACAATATACAGGTAGAGGCAATATTGTATGAAAATAGTAAAACTGGGGCTGTAATATCAAAATGGAAAACATTTAATCTTGCTTAGATGTCCAAAGGCACAGCTTTGACATTTTTAATGACATCTGACCCCAAGATGGCGGAGGTAGATAAGCTCAGAGGTTCATGTTTCTGCTGTGAAACTTCACGGGTTAAAAGTTCCTCTGCATGGTTTCAGTGGGCGTGATTGTCCCATCGCCATATGGTCTCATTTAAAATGTCATTTAAAAAAAAAAATCACAATGGAAATGAATTTTTTGACGGTGTGAACTAATTGCATTTCCTGGATTCCATCAAGTCCTCCAATAAATATGTTGTTACGTAAGGTGGTGTTGTGTAATTGTGCTTTGGAGCTGCTGGACTTCCCCTCTGAATGATGAAAGGGTCACATTTAACCCCCAAAAATACCCCCACCACCCCCACCACCACCAACAGCAAACACAATTCTTTCTCGCATGGCATCGGAGCGCAGACTTGGTCTCCTGAGAGAGACGGTTTATTTACTCCCTGGTCTTTGAATATTTAGACTTTTCCACATTCCTCCAATTCCGTAAAATGAATTAAATTAGGATTACTGCCGACTAGGATTACCACGCTCGTCCTCGAATGTAAATACCACGCCCGGCCTCTCTTGGTTGGGTGAACTCACTGGCGAAATTAAACGCTAAGACTGGAAAGAACACGAGCAAACATCGGAAAGGTCACGTATAATTACATTTTAGCAATTTCATCTCCCTAAATAACTGGAGCAACTTTTCCCATCTTTTTGTTCCGTGTAGATAAGTGACACTTGGTGATGATAAACACAATATTTCTATGGCCTAGGTGCTAGCAGCCACGACACACCGGGCAATTAATAGGGGCCTGGCATTTAAGAGCGTGGAGGTCATTATTTGAGGAAATGTTGTCTGGTGCTTCAATTTTGTGTTGTAAAACTTTCTTTAGACTGTCAGAGGTTATTGTGTAGTACCCGACGAGTTTTTAACATTTTAACATGTATTTATTTTCCTTTTTAATGCATACATTTATCACAAATAATGTGCATTTTTAAATAATTTATTCTAATAAAACAAATTAATGAATTAATTGGTTGATTATTAAATGTATAAAACAATGCATAAAATCATATTAATAATAATACAAATGTATACATGATTAATTAATCATTTATTCATCACTACTTAATTGGCTATTAATTATTTATAATACATAATTAAATAATGATTCCAGTCATCCCTTGCAATATTGCTCTCTTGCTGTATATTTCAGAAATTAATTATTTAATTTCTTGATGGCTGTTTGGTGGTAGACTATGGCCAATTATTAGTCAAAACGTACTGAAATACAAGTGTAGTGTAGTACTGTGGTCACTAGGTGGCAGTCATGACACAAAACATGGAGACATTAGCTTACATGACATTACCTTAACACTGCATGAAGTCATGAAGTCAGCCATGGCATGTCCCACATGACAGAGTGAAAAAAAGTTCTCCTCCCATTGCGAGTGGAAGTTGTACGTTTTTGGCTTCTTAAGCTTAGAATAAATAAATTCAGAGCTAACTTGTTAGCTCGCTAGCTTGCGGCCGTATCGAGTCCCAGCAGCACAGGAGTGGCGCACTGTGATGTAGAGACTGAATAACAGGAGTGTAAAGGCGACTATAGGCGTGTTAGTCCGTGTAATAATGTTAAAAGCCGTGTTTTTTTATGCTGAAAGTATGAAAATATTCCATTTATTAACATTGAATGGTATATCGCAGAAATTCATTTATCACAATCGGATCTGGAACCAATTAAGCGCTATAAACGAGGGATATATAATTTGTGTATGTATGTATATATAATTTATGTATATTAACTCATTCAATACCAAAAAGTATTTATACATTTTTTAAACCGAAATGCTCGCTCCCAAAGACGCATTTATACGTCTTTTCAGGTTTTTTTTGCGGGAGAGGCTAAAAGAGGTGCTGATGCAACTCCCCACTGAAGGAGATGTCTAGAGAGCAATTGTAATGCTCTAAAACATCCACTAGGGGGCAGAAGTGCATTTGTTTCGAGATTTGCATCGATCTTTTGCATGTAAAAGCGCACTCGACAGCAAAGAGGATGTGGAAGAGCGCGGAGGAGTGTAGCGTGCAGAAGATACGTAGGGAAATTGTAACGCATGCACACGCACACAGGCGCGTGCACACACAGTTTGGTTCCAAGTGTGAAAACTGTAAATAGTTCATGTTATATTTGTAAATAAATTGTTATTTTGATGTAAAACAACCTTTTTTGTGTTGTTATGCTGGTATAGTTGTTTAGATATTTGAGCTGTCACAAAGTGCTTGAAATGTGTCTTTCCACAAAAAGCTGGTGTTCTCCATTCTCTTTTTGGGAACTGATATTTTCCTGAAACTTACCTATGTTCTACTGCTGATTGCTAAAGAACGCAAAAAGGTAGAAACAACTTTTTGTTTGTGATGAAAGAAGGGAGTCTAAGCTTTCTTTTGGTAGGCTCCATGTTTACAGAGCAATATTCTGTGCGCCTTGAAAGATCAGTCAAAATCATCTAAAATGGTACTGAAGGGATAGAATTTTAAAAAATGGCTAGGATTAAATGAGTGAATTACTTAATTATAATGAAAAAAAACAATAATGAATTATAATATAAACAATATAAACACGTATTTCATAGTTTATTTCATTTCATAGTTTATGTGTCAAATGAATTGGCGTTATATTGAGTTAATATTGGCATTTCTACACTAAACGCTTAACATGCATGCACGTACCCTCAGCGATGCTTTGACAAACCCCATGTTGAAGTGTTGAGGCACCAGTATGCCGTTGGCGTGTCAGGAAACCAAAGCACAGATCATACCTCACAACATCTGCATTTGAAAATAAAGGAAAGTTTCCAGAAAATGAGGGAAAAGCGGGGAAATTCTGGTCTTTTGGGTGCCTCCGCCAGAATTTTCAATGAATAATTCTAATAATAAATAAATGCTGGAAGCATTTTTGTCACGAGCACATTGTTCACGTGGTGCACATCAGATTTAGAGCAGCATTAGGCAGCAAACCAAGGCTTTTAGGCCCAAGAACCTTCCCTAGAGTCATGATGTGTGTGTGCGGTGGACATGACTCACTTGTGGTTTTGCATCCTCAGCGCCCGCTGGAGAAACCGGACGGCCTGGACGTATCCGACCAGAGTAAAGAGCACCCCCAACACCTGTGTGAGAAATGTAAAGTTCTGGGTTACTACTGCCGCCGTGTGCAATAAACGCTGACGTCCGAGAGAGAGCTTAACGAGTCATCCGAGCTCCGTCATGGGGAATCCTCCCGACGTCCGGCAGCGAAAGAAGCGGAGGAGGACGTTTGTGCAGGAAAGCCCACCCGTGCATCCTCTCATTCGGCTCATGTTCCAGTCATACGTTACCTCACTTTGGGGTTTGTCACCTTCAGTGTTTACAAAGTTCCGCCTTCCTTTTCCCTGCCAAGTGAAGTGTGTGGTCGCCACACACGCCATCGCCGCATTTAGGGTCAACAGCACATCTTTATTCTTATTAACTGTGAATGAACTGAGGGATAACGTGCCGCTCGTCCCCAAGCTTACATTTGGCCTATTTATTTTTCTTGTCTCGTGTGCAATGTGAGTATGACATAAAGAAATAGATATGTATATTTTTTGTATGTTTGTATGCCGCCTTGTTGCTTCCACGTGTCTTTAGAAACTACTGTAGGCTCAGTCGCTAGTTCCTCTTCAAGTATTTTGTTTCAGCAATCCCCGTCCGTGCAGTTTTTTTATGTAAAAAATGTATCACTCGTGGGGTTACTATTATGCAAAGATGAATATATGTGACGTTTGAGAGAGGTTCAGGAAGGTGTAGCTCATGCTCCAATAGTTAAAGGAAAATACTGAAGGTTTCACTGTGTCGGTGCAGCAGCGGGTTGTGTTTTTAAACGTGCAGAAGGCGAAGAAGGTTGGCTGAAATGCAGCAATTTAAAGAATGGTCACGTTAGGAAAAGAAGAGTTATGTACAGTGATGGAGGCATACTGATCATGAAGGAATATTAGGGACATACTTCATAGGAAAAAAACTAAAAAGAGTCCAATTATGAGGCAAAAGTTGTAAAAATACAAACGAAAATTGACAATAAAGTCATAATGACGCAGGAATAAAGTCGTAATATTTGGAAAATTAAATCTTTTTTTTAGAAGATAAATCTTCTGGGGGAAAATATTGCATACGACGCAGTGTTAGGTCCACATTGGAAAAAAAGTAAGCTTTCGAGAATAAAGTCATAAATTTACGAGAATAAAACAAATTTATGACAAAAAAATTGTAATATTACGAGAATAAAGTTGGTAATTTACAAGAATAAAGTCGGACATTTACGAGAATAAAGTCGTACATTTACGAGAAAAAAAGTCGTAATATTACGACAATAAAGTCGGAAATTTACGAGAATAAAGTCATACATTTACGAGAAAAATAGCCGTAATTATACGAGAATAAAGTTGAACATTTATGAAGAAAAAAGTTGTAATATTACGAGAATAAAGTCATAAATTTATGAGAATAAAGTCGGAAATTTACAAGAATAAAGTCAGACATTTATGAAGAAAAAAGTTGTAATATTACAAGAATAAAGTCGGAAATTTACAAGAATAAAGTCATGAATTTATGACAAAAAGTCATAATATTACGAGAATAAAGTCGGAAATCTACAAGAATAAAGTTGGACATTTACGAGAATAAAGTCGTACATTTACGAGAAAAAAAGTCATAATATTACGAGAATAAAGTCGGAAATTTACGAGAATAAAGTCAAACATTTATGAGAAAAATAGCCGTAATTTTACGAGAATAAAGTCGAACATTTATGAGGAAAAAAGTTGTAATATTATGAGAATAAAGTCGGAAATTTACGAGAATAAAGTCATAAATTTTTGAAAAAAAAATCGTAATATTACGAGAATAAAGTTGGAAATTTACAAGAATAAAGTCGGACATTTATGAGGAAAAAAGTTGTAGTATTACGAGAATAAAGTTGTAAATTCACGAGAATAAAGTTGTACATTTACGAGACAAAAAGTCGTAATATTACGAGAATAAAGTTGGAAATTTACAAGAATAAAGTCATAAATTCATGAGAATAAAGTCATGAATTTATGACAGAAAGTCGTAATATTACGAGAATAAAGTCGTACATTTACGAGAAAAAAAGTCATAATATTACGAAGTCGGAAATTTACGAGAATAAAGTCAAATATTTACAAGAAAAATAGCTGTAATTTTACGAGAATAAAGTCGAACATTTATGAGGAAAAAAGTTGTAATATTATGACAATAAATTCAGAAATTTACGAGAATAAAACCAGAAATTTACGAGAAAAAAATCATAATATTACGAGAATAAAGTTGGAAATTTACAAGAATAAAGTCGGACATTTATGAGGAAAAAAGTTGTAGTATTACGAGAATAAAGTCGTAAATTCACGAGAATAAAGTTGTACATTTACGAGACAAAAAGTCGTAATATTACGAGAATAAAGTTGGAAATTTACAAGAATAAAGTTGGACATTTACGAGAATAAAGTCGTACATTTACGAGAAAAAAAGTCATAATATTACGAGAATAAAGTCGGAAATTTACGAGAATAAAGTCAAACATTTATGAGAAAAATAGCCGTAATTTTACGAGAATAAAGTCGAACATTTATGAGGAAAAAAGTTGTAATATTATGACAATAAATTCAGAAATTTACGAGAATAAAACCAGAAATTTACGAGAAAAAAATCATAATATTACGAGAATAAAGTTGGAAATTTACAAGAATAAAGTCGGACATTTATGAGGAAAAAAGTTGTAGTATTACGAGAATAAAGTCGTAAATTCACGAGAATAAAGTTGTACATTTACGAGACAAAAAGTCGTAATATTACGAGAATAAAGTTGGAAATTTACAAGAATAAAGTCATAAATTCATGACAATAAAGTCATGAATTTATGACAGAAAGTCGTAATATTACGAGAATAAAGTCGTACATTTACGAGAAAAAAAGTCATAATATTACGAAGTCGGAAATTTACGAGAATAAAGTCAAATATTTACAAGAAAAATAGCTGTAATTTTACGAGAATAAAGTCGAACATTTATGAGGAAAAAAGTTGTAATATTATGACAATAAATTCAGAAATTTACGAGAATAAAACCAGAAATTTACGAGAAAAAAATCATAATATTACGAGAATAAAGTTGGAAATTTACAAGAATAAAGTCGGACATTTACGAGAAAAAAACTTGTAATATTATGAGAATAAAGTCGTAAATTTACAAGAATAAAGTCATAAATTTACGTGAAAAATAGCTGTAATATTGCAAGGATAAAGTCGGACATTTATGAGGAAAAAAATTGTAATATTACGAAAATAAATTCAGAAATTTACGAGAATAAACTCATACATTTACGAGTAAAACAAGTTGTAATATTACGAGAAGTCGGAAATTTGCGAGAATAAGGTCGTAGATTTTCCAGAAAGTCGGAAATTTACCCGATTAAAGTGGTAATGTTACGTGTCATTAGTGATGGAAATTTCGGGTCTTTTTAGAGAGTCGATTCTTTTGGCCTGGCTCACTACTCACTTTCGTCTCCCAAGTGGCTCCTCTGATTTTTTTTGTGGTCTTCAATTTATTTTATTCCCACATTATGTGTATTGTGTAAAGTGAATGACTAATGTAAATGATATCTAATGTTTATTATTGAAATAGATTGATTTAAACCTCGATGAGCAGCTACACAAATATATTATAATGTTATGTTGGAAAGAAAATACAAGAACAGCGACCCATCAAAATACAGCAGGTCAAATCTTTTCATGCAAATTTCTCACGAGCGAATCAGCTCTAAGAGCACCACAGCGTGTGTTTAACCCCGCCCCTGCCCCTGCTCCTGCTCAGTGCGGCCACAGAGACGCCGCCACACATCTTGACCAATGACATTGGCCTTTAACAGATGCCAGAGGCCAACGGTCACATCAGCCCCCCCTTTTCATAGCTGTCTCAGGCAATGCCTGGAACATAAACTTACCAGTTGGTTCTCGTAAATTTATGACTTTATTCTCGAAATCTCAGATTTGTTTTCAATGTGGCCCTAATACACCATCATAATTGCAAGAATAAAGTCATAAAAATATAAAAAGTATGAAGTTATAATTTTACAAAAAGGGGAATTAAGAGAATAAAGTTTTTTGTTGTTGTTTTTTATTTAGTAAGCAGAGTCAACAACTAAATTACTCTTTAATATTCTTTTCTCTCTTACATAAATATTTTGACTTTTTTGTGAAATTCAGCCTTTTTGTGGCGTTTTTCCTCCTGTCCTTCCAATTTGACTCTCGTAATACTACTACGTTTTTCATTTGACCTTTGTTTTTCCCGTAACTGTGACTTTTATCCTAATAATACGGTGCATCCCTGCACAGTCGCCAATCAACATCTACAGCTGCGCAGAATTTGGGTTAAAAAAAAATGTATTCATTTTTTCCCTCCAAAAATAGACGGTTTCTTCCGCTGAAAACACATCTCATTCACCCTAAGCCGGTAATAGTTTATAAATATGTGATAATACAGTTCAATTTATGTCTTATGTTTCAATGATAATGTTGCGTTTTTCACACTTTGTTGGGCGGTCCTTGAACACACCACGGTTTCTGTGAGGCACTAAAGTGAAACTCATAAATTGCAGCTTGTCCACTTATGGTGAGTGTCTATATTTTCTACTTGAAACGTGTTGTAATAAGTGTGTGAGGCATATTTAGGGCTTAAACATGGATTGTGTCACGAGGGAACAACGGCGATTGAAGAGAGAAGGGGAGGGTTCTGGAGTTGAATCAAATCTAATAATTACTACAGCCACTTTTACTGCAAATGTTGACGGGAAATCAGAGGGGAACGTCTACATCAAGCTAGCAGGAGGGTTTGTGTGGAAAAGCAGACGTAATTACTCGTGTTTTCTTGCCATTCGCTGGTGGTCCTGGAGTGTAATCCCCACGAAAAGTGGGGCTCTACTGTACACCACTCTAATCGTCAAACTCCCATAAGATACTGTATATATTTTTCCTAGTCTTTATTCTGGTCAGTTTTTGCCTTTTTTTGCGTAATTCTATGACTTCAGTCATTAAGTACCGGTAGTATTATTTTCTTTTAGGCGTGGCCTTAATACTCTGAGGATTTATGGAACGTGATGTGGTTGTTTTTTGTTTTGTTTCATATCGTCTACTCTACGTGCATCATCGTGTCAACCAAATAGACAATATACAAACACACAGTATATATATGCAATTTCTACCTGCCTTAGGATCGTTGTCATAGGAACTATTTTCACATGCCAGTCAACTATTTTTCTATTGTAATATATTCTATGTGCCTTTGGATGCGCTCACAGATGAAGGAAAAAGGAGGGGAGTTTGATAATGGTCCCTCTCAACTGTGGCAAATGTTTTAGTTTGTTTGTGTGTGACGTACAAAAAAAAAGTATCATTTATAGCCTGACGTTAAGGTCCATCCTTAAAGTAGCTGTGTTTTGTGCTCTAGGGCTCCCCCTGCAGTTAGCAAATGCAATTTAATGACCGCATTAAAAGCCAATGCTAATGAACGTCCAGGCAAAACACTACTACAGTAATCCCTCGCCTCTTAGCGCTTCCAATGTCATGGCTTCACTCGATCATGGTTTTTCTAAACTACAATGATAAATCATCGCTGTTTTATGCTTGAATACAGTCAAAAAGATCCATATTTAAGTCAATTTGACCTTGTTTTTGCTATAATTAAGCACAAAAATAGCTAAATGAAGTAAAATACAAATTGAAGGCATTTAGAAGACGCACTCAAAGACGTTGTGATATGTAGTCTTCTACACTGGCCACTAGGTGTCAGTGATGTGATCGATGATATAATAGCCACGGCAGGAAGTACTGTACTAACAGGAAGCAAAAAAAAATTAACAGGAAGCAAAAAAAAAAAAAAAGGAGGAACTCTCCCAATGCTAACGTGTGAGTCTATATTGTGTCTAATTTTCTCTTATCATGTCGACTATATCGGGTAATAGAAGTGCAAAGGTGACTATAGGGTTGTTATTTTGTGTCTAGAGGGCTCTAATGATTTTTATGGTCTAACTTCAAAAATAATCCATCTATAAATAAGGAATCCTACTTTTCACTGTTCACAGTCGGGTCAGGAACCAATTACTGCGATAAACGAGGGATTACTGTACAACTGGGGGAGCTAATATTATTATTATAGTTCTTATCACATTCAAGCTGGTTGTAGACGCCCACCATGTATCCCACCAGCCATGCTACATTTGTTTATGAAAAATGATGTGCATAATGTATATATATGGTGAAAAAAAGTTGCCAAACGGCGCATTGAGAAGAAAAAAGGTTTCAATACTCTAAACCGGGGGTGACCAAAGTGCGGCCCAGGGGCCATTTTTAGCCCACTGCGTTTTTTTTTTGGCCCTCGGCATAGTCTAAAAATAAAACAAAATAACACATTTGGATAGGTCACACTGACTTATATTGGATTGTTTTTTGCATTTTGAATGCACAAAATGTATCAAAGTGCCCCCCCCCCCGCATTATTTTTGGACACCCCCGGTCTTAAGCACAGGCAGCAATGGTGACGCCTGCATTTCCCCACAATGCAACTTGATGGGATGATTGGGAACAACCCACTCGATTGTTTCTTTTTCGTCATGTTCGTGTTGTGTGCCAGCGATGCCTTTGCTGTTTTTAACCTAACCAATTTTGGGCCTCATTGACATCCTTGCAGAACACACAAAGCCGCCTGGCGACCGTGTCAACGGCACGTTTGTAGCAACTGAAGGCCGTTCGTGTACCTTTTTTGGGGTCTTGAATTACATATACTTGACTTTTCTACTAGCTGTGTATTTTGCAAAAAAGACAAGTACATTTACAAAAGAATGACTGTTTGTGTATATATTTGATAGCCATCATTTCAAAAAAGATATTAGCTGCGTTATGCAATATTATAAAGCTTGTGTGTGAAGAAGGGCTTATTCCTGAGAAATAAACCTAGTTGGGAGTTTCTTATAACTTTGTTTTACAATAATCTGAAGGATTATCCTTGCAGGAGTATTTATGTATTTTTTTTTTACAATTATTATTTTTTGTATAGAATATGCAACAACTACAAAGAAAATATTGATGTAGAATATCATGAAGGAAAAAAAGCTGGTACATAATTTGTCAGTTGTAAGCCATTGTATTGTTTGTACTTTGTGATATAACCCGCAGTGTTACTAACTCCAGGACATGTAATCATGTTGAATATGAAGATGATATTGTGTAAACATGCAGAATGTCTCCTCGCCACTGTATGCGCACGTTTAAACTGTGAGACGCAGCTCGCGCCGAGCCGCGACATGATCTATTATGGGATGTAATCTTTTAGCTATGACGTGACAAAGAACTAGCTGACAGTTTGCATGTGCATGTGTTTGGCTTCCAATGAAGTATTCTTACTATTTTGTGCAATGTCACACAGTAATATTATTTAAATACTGTCCTGTCCACACGGGAAGGGCGCTTCGGGTGATCTGAAACTGCGTTTTTAGAATCTGCCAAGGAAGACTAGTAAAACACTTTCGTTAGCACGATGACGTTGCCTTACGTCACGTGACCAGAAATGACCGGTCGTGTACTGCTAAAGCCAACATCTCTGACTGCCGTAACCCCCCAGTCGACATCCTCCTGATATTCTTTTGTTTTATACTCCAAAGCGACTCGGAGGAGTAATTCCACTTCGCCGTCAAGCGGAAGACGACAGACCTTATACGCATGCGTTCTTGTGTCGGGACACCATTTTTTTTTCATCCCGCTAAAAAAAACCAACAACCCGGAAGCGTCCCGTGTGGACCAGGCCATTTTCAAATCATGAACATTTACAGCTAAGCCTTTTTGAATAATATTTGCTGAATGTATGTAGTGTGCTAACAAATCAAATGTGTTAAGCAACACATTTTTATATGTATAGAAAAAAACAACACATGGGAGGTTTTCTGGGAAAAGGAGGACACTCATGGCTCTGCGCGTCTGTTTTTCATGTCCATGAAATGGCATTCCAAAATGTGCCTTATTTTGTTAGTTAGGAAAACATGTTAGTGCTGTCGAATTTGATGAATAAAAGTCGTACTGAACGATCATTTCCCCTCTTGATGTGGTTTGTGGTTGTCGGTCTCCATAAAAACCAAACACATTGTGTAGCACGACGTCGTCCGTCAGGGGGCGCTGTGGTTTTTAATGCCCCTAACTGTTGCTTGGAGTTAAAAACCCAAGATGGTGGACGACTAAAAAGTTACCACACATGTCATTTTTCAACATAAAGAAGTTATCTCAAGTAAAACCTCAAAGTTGATGACAAGTGATGAGACAAATGCTAGGAGGCTAGCGTTGGTGGTTGGCTTTGTCTGGACTTCGCTGCCATTGTAACACAAAAACAAGAAAGCACTGTGCTGTAAGTTTGATAACAAAAACTAAAGGTCTGACTGATTCAACTTACTTCACTTTTGGGGTGTAGGCTTCTTACGGTCTTCTCACGTTCTTTCTTTTGGAAAAAGTCTCACAAAAAAGCCAAAGAAAATGCACAATTGGTGCCAGATGAATCCTTAGATGCTTGCTGAAGTCCCGCAAGGTTTGCAGAACGTAAAGTTGAAATTTACAAGACTAACGTTGTGAGGAAATATAACACCAATTTAGTAGTGTAAGATTGAAATATTAACGGAAAAAACATTATTTTGTATTGTCGTAATATGAGAAACCAACAAAAAGTTGTAATTTTTTTTAACTTAGAGTGTTATGACAATAAAGTCATAATTATGAGAAGAAAATGTACAAGTTGAAATAGGAAACGGGAAAAACGTTTTAACTTGATGAGAATAAAGTCAAAATATTAAGAGAAAAAAAGTTGCATTGTAACAAAAAAGTTGCAATTTTATGAGAAAGATTTGTAAACATGAGTCATTTTAGTAGCATGGAGTTGAAATATTGCAGAAAAATGATTTTAATCATCATATGAGAAACAAACAAAACAAAGTTGTCATTTTTTTAGTTATAATGTTGTGAGAATAAAGTCAAAATATTATGGGAATAAAGTCTTAATTACGAGAAGAAAATTTACAAGTTAAAATAATTAGAAAAAGTAAAAAAAAAAAAAACAGCAGAAATGGAAAAAACTGAGAATAAAGTCAAAATATTAAGAAAAAAAATGTCATTGTAACAAAAAAATTTAAATTTTATGAGAATAAACTTGTATGATGAGAAAAAAAACAATGCCATTTTTTAAAAGTTGTAGCATTATGAGAAATAAACGTGATGTTTTAGGTATGGGAGAATAAAGTCATAATTACGAACATTTACAAGATTAAAGTTGAAATAGTTGGAAAACGTAAAAATAAAAAAAAAAACAAGAAATGGGGAAAAAACAGTTGTAATTTTACGAGAATAAGTCAAAATATTAAGAGAAAAATATTTGCAATCTAACAAAAATGAGAATGAAAAATGAGAATAAACTTGGAATGAGAAAAAATGTCACAGGTGTAATGTTATGAGAATAAAGGCAAAATATTATGCAAATAAAGTCCTATTTACAAGAAAAAATGTAAACTAGTTGAAATAGTTTGAAAATGTAAAAAAAAAAAAAAACACCCAAAAAACAGCAGTAGAAATGGAAAAAGTTGTAATTTTATGAGAATAAAGTAAAAATATGAAGAGATAAAGAGTCACATTCTAACAAAAAAGTTGCAATTTTATTAGAATAACCTTGTAATATTATGAGAAAAACTAATGTCCTTTTAGTCGCAGGGAGTTGAAACATTAAAGAAAAATGTTTTTGTTTTTTTGAAGTTGTAAAATTCTGAGAAACAATCAAGTTGTCTTTTTTTTTTTTTAGAATGTTAGGAGAATAAAGACAAAATATTATGGTAATAAAGTCATAATTACGAAAAGAAAATTTACAAGATGAATGTTGAAATAGTTGGAAAATGTAAAAACAGCAGAAATGGAAAAAAAAAAACCATGCACAAAAACAAAGTCAAAATATTAAGAGAAAAAAAGTCACATTCTAACACAAAAAGGGCAAGTTTATGAGATTAAACTTACACAAAGTTGAAATAATAAAAAAAAAAATTAAAAAGTGGCAGTATTTGACAAAGAAATAAAACAAAATCAAGTTGGATTTTTTGGAAAATTAGATTGGGGACAGTTAGATATTATTATATGTAATAATTAGATGTTATGTGAATAAATTCAATATATTACAGGAATAAAGCCATAATATTCCAATAAGAAAATTTACAAAAGTTGAAATATTTGGAAACAAACCCCCAGCAAAAATGAGGAAAAAAAGAGCAAAGAGCAGAGTTGGTAGCAATAAACGTCTTTGTCACCGATATGACAAAGCTGCAATACACATCAAATATGACAGTGGCCCATGCATGCATCCTTTCATTTTTCAGTACGCGATCCACGGTTAAAGAAGTTTGGCCACCCCTGGTGTAACGGCTGCCAGCTGGCGTGGCTGTTTGAAAGCATGTTGGTAAACATCACTCCCTGATGCCTTAAGAGCAGCGCGCGAGCAACACGTTGACGGCTAGCACTGCTCAAGTGTCAATCGGTGGGGACCTGTGGACGTGGGTTCCTGCTCGCGATTTTGATCACATTCTGAATTGCACGACCTCTGTCAAGGAAGATTCCATGAAATATTGACTGGAAATCAGTTGACAAGGCTCATGACTGCCCCCCTGAGGCCTGGCGGACTCACGCCCACCAGGTTTTTTGCCCTTTTACGGTGAATGTGTGAGGAAAAAATGTTACTTTAACATCAGAATTTACTTTACTTTGTTACTTTACCTTAAAAGTGGAGACGGGGGTGCCATTTTTGGCCCCTGTCGACATCCCAAGTATTGTTACCAACATTAGAGCAAGATACAAATAAAAATGTCAAAACCGGACGACAGCCCTGAAGGACGAGCTTTTGTAAAAGCATAAGGAGACATTTAGTGGGTTATGGGAGGGAAGTGTTCAAAGATAAACACATACTCGCCTTGATGTCAGCACGAGCTGACTCGTGTGATTAAAGGAGACATTTATAGCTGCAAAAAAAGCCTTTCTCCTCGCGCTGTTAAGATGTCATTGTAGTGCATGCGGCCACAGATGCAAGGCCAGTTTCCACGCATTCCACCCATCTGAAACCCCCGGAGCGGTGGGTGGGGGGCTGAAATTGTATCAAGTTTGTTACAACATCTCACGTTGGAACAACGTCTAAGAGGGGACGTCTCCACAGCAACGCTGTAACGTGAGAATTCAAACAAACGCCGCTGGAAGGTCAGCAGATGTTTTCTATTTGCCCTTGTTTACTTTCATAAAGTATCAGCTTGTCCCTGAGGCGGCACTCGTGCACGCTGGAATACGTTTTCTGCATTCCTTGAAGCCAAGCCTCGGGTCTGTACGGCTGTTGTGAGGCGCAAGTGATGTCACTTCCTGTACGGACGGACAGGACGTGGTGGCGTCTAAAAAAAGCCCACGCCGGATCGTTTCCAGGAAGCTTTGAGGAGCAGCGGGGGTACACACAAGCCAATGTCCTCGCAGCCGGAGCGGGAACATCAGGAGTTTATTTGGCAGGAAAGGGCCTGGCGTTGCACAAGATGTACACTACACAATAAAAGCAGGGCCTTGTCAACACACAAGACCAATGAAGACAGTTCCCGTTTTCATCATAACAATAAAGTCATAGTTTGTTGCGGGCTAATCGCTTGCAGACCCGATCGTGATCCGTGAAGTTCTGCAAAGTAGGATTCCTTATTTATAAATGGAATATTTTCATCGTTAGAGCAGAGAAAACCTGTTTACCACATTCAAAATACACTTTTTTTAACATTAGAGCTCTCTAGACGTGAAATAACACCCCTAATAAGAGAAAATAAGACACAAATATGACATAATATAGACTCACACGTTAGCACTGGGAGATGTTTTCCATTTCCTGTTGTGTACAGTACTTCCTGTGGTGGCTATTGTCTCATCAATGGAACATCACTGACACCTAGTGACCAGTGTACAATACTACATATCATCACAACTTGGGATGTTCCATACTGGATTTTTTGCTGATATTGTCCAGCTCTCAATTTCTGATTCGGATATCAACCGATACGGATATGTGTGACATCACATCACGGATATGTGTGACACACTTGTGATCGGGCACGGCCACGCGTGGCTCGAGGAACTCCACGTTTGGTGAATGCGGCGTCTTGCTCTAGAAAAGGGCTGGTTAAACACGCACTTGCCCATGGATGCTTTCGCCCTGGGACTTGGAAGTACTGAAGAAAGAAGACTTGGTTCCGCCTCGCATAACCAATGCTTTGCAGTCATTGCAAATCGCGAGTTTAATATCTGGAGGAGACACCACAGGCATAACGTTAGGCAGGAGCGAACTAGCTTGTTGCTGTAGCCACCAAGGCTTGTTCACACGCTTCACGATGTGGGTTTGATGAGATCATTTGTGCCGTCATACGGGAGCCCACAGGCCTGTATACGCACTTCTTGAAATCGGTTTTCATTATAGGGAAAAACCCGATACCGATATTGACCAATATTACATTATGGCAATATCGGTGGGCCGATATTATCGGTCCTCCCAAATCACATCTTTGAATTTTTACTAATAATAGACTGTAATGAGCTACAAAACAGTGATGATTTATTCATCAATATATTTTTGAAAGACTGTGAAGTGGCGAGGGATTGCGGTACAATTATCGCTCCTTTGCTATGTCGCAGTTTTCCACAAATGAAGTTATGAATAAATGATGGTGGTCCACTATGGTCTATTCTTCTTCTCCTTTGGGCTTTTACCTTCAGGGGTCACCACAGCAAATCAATTGCCTCCACCTTCTGCATCCTCTTCTCTCACACCAACTACCTTCATGTCCTCTTTCACTACATCCATAAACCTCCTCTTTGGTCTTCCTCTAGGCCTCCTGCCTGGCAGTTCCAAACTTAGCATCCTTCTACCTACATATTCCCTATCTCTCCTCTGGACATGTCCTCTCTGACTTTATCTCCAAAACCTCTAACATGTGCTGTCCCTCTGACATACTCATTCCTGATCCTATCCTTCCTGGTCACTCCCAGAGAGAACCTCAGCATCTTCATCTCTGCTACCTCCAGCTCTATGGTCTATTAGTAGTCCAAACATATGGAAATACAAGTGTAGTGGAGTATTGTGGTCACTAGGTGGCAGTAATGACACAAACCATTGAGACATTAGCTTACATGACATTACCTGAACACTGCATGACGTCAGCCATGGCATGAGTGAAAAAAAGTTATCCTCCCATTCCGTGTGGAAGTGGTACATTTTTGTCTTCTCAAGAAATAAATTTGAGGCATGCTGGTTAGCTTGTTAGCTCACTAGCTTCTGGTCGTCTCGAGTCCCTGCAGCATAAGAAATACAAAAAAATAGGGGGAATCACGCTTTTGCTGCGTTTGTCCCCACACTTTGGAACTCCCTTCCACTTGCACTATGATCTATTACAGAGTTATCAGTTTTTAAATCTCATTTACTCAGACGGACTTTTGACACATGATGATTATATGTATTTTACTCTATTTTTTGTGATTCTGTGCATGTATTTTTATTTTGTTTTAGTTGTTTTTATTCTATCTTATTTGATCTTACCCTGTTATTATTTGCTATAACCTGTGTTTCCTCTTGTGAAGCACCCTGGGAACCATTGGGATGTTGTAAGGTGCTATACAAATAAACTTTGATTTGATAAGAGTTGTGCAATGTGGTGTAAACAAAGACTAATAGGAGTGTAAAGGTGACTATAGGGGTGTTATTTCATGTCTACAGGGCTCTAATCATGTTAAAGCCCGTATTTAGAAAGTCATACACAGGTTTTCCATGCTCTTACTATGAAAATATTTGTTAATAGTAAATCCTATATCGCGGAAATTCATTCATGGTGGTCGGGACTGGAACCAAGTAACCGCCTTAAATGAGGGACTACGGTACATCACGAGCACAAACTATTTGATTTGCCCGCAATCCGACACCACAATCTTCTTGATGACGCCGCCGTCGTGCAAACCAAAAGACTCCATTTTGGTGACCACGTCCATACCTGACGTCACCTGACCAAACGCCACATGTTTGCCATCCAGCCTGCAGAAAGAGAGGAGAAAGAAAAACCAAAACAAAACAGCAGCAATAATATTTGAATGTAAACTCACTGGACACTTCATTAGGTACAACAGCAGAACGCAGCCCTTGTGTCGTTTAAGGGTCGTACTGAGGAGATCCTCAAATGGCAGCCTCCACTCTAACTGACCCACGTCTCATTCATGTGACTAAATAGACAGCACACCTCCTTTTTTTATCATTAGGGGGCAGTAATTCCCTACATTCTACACCAAAAAAAGCCTAGTACACCACCTAGTGACCAATACATGCTGTAAAAAGTTTGTTACCATTCCGTTTTGGTGGTGCAGATAAAGAACTGAGAGGCGTTGGTGTTTGGTCCCGAGTTGGCCATTGAGAGAATCCCTGCACAGTGAAAATAAAATGAAATAATCATTTAACAAGATGTAAACAACTTGTGTTATTGTGCCAGTGTTTGTAAACTACATTACAATGTTTGTAAAAAAAACTCATCATTTGGAGCTTGCAATCAAATTGAGAGAAGAAGGCACTGCCATCTAGCGGACAGGCACGTGTATACAAATAAAATATGTTTAATTTTTAAAAATTACGGTACATAAAAAGATAATCAAGAAAAAAAAAACGAAATGTACTCGTTTCCACATATTTATAAAAACAAATAACTAAAAATATTACCAATCGAAAAAAAACCCAACCTTTTTCTATATTGAGTGGGATAAGCAATTTATCTCCAGCTTTCCAGAGGCTATTTACGTTTATCAGGTAATAAAGAGCAGTCGTCACACTAGAAATAAAGAGTGTAAGATCTGCACCTGCCCCCGTGTGTTTTAATTTAAAGTTTTCATCCTTGAAGGTTTTCCCATATATAGATTTCCCTCCAGTGCCGTTATGTTTGGTGAAATCTCCTCCCTGTGACAAGACAAAGAGCATCAATAGACAATAATAATAATGTCAATAATAATTATGCCAAATAAATATAGTTGACCTGACACATGAACTCTGGTATGATCCTGTGGAACACAGAGCTCTTGTATCCGAAGCCGTGCTCTCCTGTACACAATGCCCTGAAGTTCTCTATGAAAGCAAACATGCTGTTTATTAGTTTTAACACAAAGCAGCTTTTATTATTATTATTTTTACTTGAAGGCACTTACCTGCAGTCTTTGGCACGACATCTGCATTAAGCTGCAAGATACAAGTCACAGAATCAGTGGACAAACAGGCGCCCTGCAGGGGCTACTAAAGGTCCTCGGGAGAGGCTAATGCTAATAAGCTAGCTAGGCCATGAGCGAGCTACCTGGATGATTATTCTTCCCAGCGGCTCGCCGTCCGCTTCAATGTCCAGAAACACGACAGGGTTCTCGGTGGGGACAGAGGAAAGCAGCCTGGCTGTTGCGATGCCGAGCGCGCTGAATCTTACTTGCTTTTTGATGGAAAGCATGGTACTTTCACCTGCTAGTTTTAGCAGATTTTAGGGCCCAGAGATGCTTGCCTGCGAATGTTGACCGATGACGTCACGCAGCATGACAGTGCGTAGAATTGAGTCACAGCGACAGTGTGTGGCGAAATGGGGAAGTGCAAGTGCACGCTTTATGTGGAAAAATGAATTGACTTAGAATGAGCTTTCTTTTAGCAGACTTTTTCTGCACAGAAAAATACCACATGTACCACATCATCTTCACTATATTTTAGCCAGATGCATTTTTGCTTTGAGTGTTGTATACGCTATATAATTTAATGATTATACAATGGCGATTTGAATGTACTACCATAGATAATTCGATATGTACATATATACCTACATTTATCATTTATATAATAAAATAAGATTAAACGTAACTATAATTACAATAATCATAATTGTCTACTATCTACAAAACGTAAACATGTTATATAACAGTAGTAATAAAAATATAAGTAATTACTAATAAAATATGAATGGCGCCAATATATATTTACTATATATTTATCTTTTTACAAAAATATGCATATTTGAAAATTAGGCAGCATAGTTTCCTAAATTTGATCATTTTTAGAATATATTTTTTAAATGTATGTTGAGTCAGCATACCTGTGCAGCAAGTAAATGTGAATTATTGTTAGTGTGAGAATATCCAGCTTTCCCCAACCGTGACATGAAACGACGAATTACAATTACAATTATTTAGGCTTAACTTTCAGTATCAAGAGGCATGTCAAACATGGCGTTTCTCGGAATACATATTTATTAGATAAATATTAGGATGTCACGTCATCTAACGACATACAGATTTGCAAGACTAAAAAAAACCAAAAAACACAATATTTGTCTGAGCAGTTTGAAATATGAAATGACGAAACCCAGTAAGAGCCAATCACTTCAGATTGTACCTTTTGCCGAATTGCATAAAAACGATAAATTGGACATCTTTTAATTATTTAGTCTTTTGTTTTTATGCAACTTCTGAATCTCCAAGTTGTAATTTCACCGAATCATTTTGTAGCACCTGTTTGATATACCGTATACAGTATATATAAAAAAGCACAGGTCATGAGAGAAATACACGGAAGATTACACAAAGGAGAAAATGTATTTTGTGTCTGGGGAACATAAAGTATATTTTACATGAATGAACAAGTGAGGTTAGCGAGGTCATCCAACAAGAGTCCAATCGAGACGTCTGACAGACAGGAGGACGCGGCAAGCTTTACAAATTCTAAATACACTATGCACACTCCCTGTGGAGAAAATGAATACATTTCTTGCTTTTTTATCGTGTCTCTATTTGTCATTTACATTATGTACACACACATCCTTTTTTTCTTTTTTTTTTAAACATGAAATTGCTTTAAAAATGGTCAGACATTTCACATTGGATAGTACAATTTGGAGAGACCCAATGCGGCAGTGCGTCGTCTTTCAACAAACAAACAAACAAACAAACAAACAAACAAAAAGCAGTATTTGGTTGCGTGTAAAAGGATGAAAAATCTCAGATGCGGGGTGGGGGAGGGGCAAACAAAGCCGCTTTTGAACTTCACTTTGCGTGTACTGCATCAGACTTGTCACAAAAACAAAACATAATAACTTAAAATCATATAAAATGGGGTGAAAATGCACAATATGTGGTAATAAAAATGGATTTTATGCAATTTAAAAAAGTATCCAATATTATTTTTTGAGGGGGGATGGGAAATTTGGACCTCTAAGCTGCTTTTAACACATTTTAGACACAACACCAGCTCACGAACATTAAAAATAATAATAATATGAAAAAAAGATGGGGTAAAAAGGACACACACACACGATACAAGGCCAGAGTGCATTTGGATGAATTAGGCTTGTGAGTGTGTGACACACACTCACACACACACACGCACGCACGTGCATACACACACAGTACCATGTATGGATGACAGCACTGCACAGTGTTGGATCATGCAGACAGCCCCCCACCCTTCAAAAAAGGCTAAAAATGGGGGGCCTATGCTGCTATTAAATACACTTAAAAAATGTAGGAAATATCTGCTTTGGTGATGTTGATGTCCAAGTGAGGGGGGAGGGAATTAAAATAAAGCACATAAAATGTAGTGAAATAATAAATATGAATTGGATAAAAGACGACAGGACGCACAAATTGGCACAAACGCACTTTGAACAAAAGAATGGTGCTAAATTCGACAAAGAGTGAGACGTCACAATAAATAGAGCATCTGCGGAGCACACACACACACACACACACACACACACACACACACACACACACACACACGTGCACTTGCCTCGTGCACCGCTGGAAGAACACACTAGAAATGGGACAAAAACACACACATAAAAGACCCCCCCCCCCACTGTTTTTTGTCTTTTTTCCACCCACAAAAGCCAAACCATGCTTCTATATAATATATATATATAAAAAAAGCTTTCCTCTCTTGATGATGACGATAATAGCTGCACTTGGTAAGTCACACGGGGTATCATATACACGGATATCTACTCTATGTACACGTCTGCTTGTGCCCGCCAACATGGCCGCCGATGCTGTTGGTGGAATCTTGACACACAGAAAAAAAATCATTATAACAATAAAGATGTGCAGGGATGCTCTCCCTGGAAGTCCCACCCCCTCGCGGCACATCTTGTTATCATAGAGAGAGCCTGTGCACGTGTGCGCGTCGGGTTGGGGTGACAAGTCAGTGAGGTGGTGTCTGTGGACGGGACGGTCCGACGCGTCACTTAGTTGTTCTCAAAGAGGGACAGAAGGTCGTCGTTGCTGTTGGCCGGAAGATCGGGAGGATCCAAGTAGGAGAGGAGCTCGTCCGGGTTGGCGAGCTCTGGAAGAAGCTGTGGGTGGGGGGAGGAGAGGTGATTATTGTGAGACGATAGCATTTATGGCGGTTTATTAGTTCATTGAAACATAGGATTTTGGTAGCTCCAGCATAGAAAACCTGTTTACCACCTTCTCAATGCGCTTTTTAACACGATTAAAGCCCTCCGGACATGAAGTAACACCCCTATAGTCACCTTTACACTCCTATTACCCAATGAGGTAAACATAATAAGAGAAAATAAGACACATATGACATAATATAGACTCAGACGTTTGCAATGGGAGAGTCACATTATCACCGGGCACTTCCTGCGGTGTAACATTAGTGACACCTAGTGACCAGTGTAGAATACCACATATCATCTTTGAATGCGCCTTCTGATGCCTTACGTTTGTATCGTGCTTCATTTAGCTTAAACATGCTTCATTGAAGCAAATAATGTCAAATCTGCTTAAATATGCATATTTGTTGACTTAATTTCAACCATGATTTATTCATATATTTTTTAGAGGTGCACGATATCTTTTTTTTTTTTTTTCCCCAAACCGATACTGATAACTTTCTGCTTCTCAAGACCAATATGATACCAGTCATTTTCAGTGGATAGTAAATGTATACTGGTATCCAAGATGTACGCTGACTACTCTAAAGTACATGCTCTGTAAATGGCAGTGGCGTCTGCGCTGTTATGATGCTGCAACACAAATAAAGCCAAACAAAAGAAACACAAGCGCAGCCGCGTGGCGCCAAAGCACGCAGACTTACATCCAGCGAAGGTTCGGGCATGTCCTGGCCATCTGACGAGGGGTTAAAGGTCAGATCACCGTGCGGGTGAACGTTCTGCCCGGGCGGCTGAGGCTGCGACGGGCGAGGTGGCTGCGATGGCTGGCTGCCGCCGCCACCACCGCCGCCGCCGCCGCCGCCGCCGTGGTGGTGCAAAGGCGGCCCCGTTGGGCCACCGCCGCCACCGCCGTGATGCAAGGAGGGCCCCGATTGGCCGCCGGGATGAGGAGAAGCATGCAAGCTGGGCTGCATGGAGTTATGATCAGGATGGGACATCTGCAGGTTGCAACAGATGGAGAGAGGAAGAGGAGGAGGAGGAGGAGGAGAGAGGTTTAAGAAAGAGAGGGAAAGTGAAATGAGTCCCAGCGTGAATGGAAGCTGTGACGTAACATCATGTGAGCACGCATGCTTGCTTTTGGCCCACAAACCAAACTCACATCTCAGCCCACCTTTTTCATGATAACGTTTCACTGAAGGTGCACTCATACTTACCGCCTCGTTCATGCCGTGACTGAGGGGCTTGTCCTGCGACAGAAGACCACCGGGACCACCGTCTGGCGGGTGCGAGAGCTGCGGCCCGTGCATGAACTCACTCATAGGCGGACCCCCTCCTCCTCCACCTCCTCCTCCTCCTCCTCCCCCAGAGGGGTTCCCATGAGGGAAGTCAAAGTTCCCCTGGCTGTGGTACGTGTTGCCTTTCAGGACCAAAACAAGCAACTTTAAGTGAATAATGGACACGCTAATAGATTACAAAAATAGATGGAAAAAAGCAGCTATCGCTGCCTCATTTGGGTGCTAAATGAATGCAGACTCATCCATCTGCAAAAAGTGCTGCAAGGTGATACTGTGCGAGTAGCGTCTTGTAAGTAATGAAGCGTCTCGACAGTCTAAACTTTAACGGCGACTTTAATACACGCCAGCAGCAGTGCTCGGTTCCAACACGGTTAACCTGCACACGTTTCTCCGTCACTCTTCACACCCACACACACCACACCTCGCTTCTCGTACGCCTCAGTTTATGTATCACTCTGTTTTCATAGAAAATTGTTGCTAAACTGTTGCAAAACATGTGCTCGAACATTATTAGAGCCCTCTAGACATTATATAACACCCCTATAGTCACCCTTTACACTCCTATTATCCAATATAGTAGACATAATAAGGGACAATACAGTAGGACATATAAGGCATAGAAAACCTGTTTACCACCTTCTAAATCCGCTTTTTATCATTATTAGAGCCCTCTAGACATGAAATAACATCCCTATACAGTAGTACCTCGCATAACATAAACCTCCTTTTACATAAACTCCACTGAACGTAAAGAATTGATGTAAAGTTTTTGCTTCGTATTACAGAAGAAATTCCATATAACATAAAGCATCAAGTCAGTGCAAGTTCTTTTTTTTTTTCCAATCAACTTTATTAATGCCTCAAGTCGATGCAAGTTCAGACTAACACTTGGTGACACCTTCTGACGCTTCACGCTCTCATCTCATTGGCTGAGTTATACAGAGTGTACGTGAGTTTGTGTGAGAGACAGGCTTCTCCCTTCAACCTCCTTCCTCTTCGTAGTCCCCCTGAAACTAACTTAAACAATTAAGTTAAGTTACAAATTAAAATTTTGCACACAGCATTATCGTGTAGTGCGTGTGCGTTTGTCTGTGAGACCAGCTGACTCTTAGACTCTTTGAGTCGCGTTTCGACTCAGGCTAGTCCTCCTCCTCCTTCCTGCCTCCACTTGCGCTCCTGATCAAGACATCTCGTGAACGGTAGGATTGTTTTTGTTTTTCAGTTTTATTCATTTACAGTAA